>NW_015386507.1:83498-111403 GCF_001527695.2 Protobothrops mucrosquamatus | reverse complement strand
ATCATCATCATCATCATCATCATCCTTGAGGAAGTCTTTGCAAACAGGGATAGAATCAAGATCACACAAAGGGATAAAAACAGTTTATAAAGTCTTAATTTGGCCACACTTGGAATCCTGCATCCAGTTTTGGTCACCGTGATATAAAAAAGATGTTGGAGACTCTGGAAAGAGTGCAGAGAAGAGCAACAAAGAGGATTAAGGGGCTGGAGGCTAAAACATACGAAGAACAGTTGCAGGAACTGGGTATGTCCAGTTTAATGGAGAGAAAGACCAGGGGTGACAGCGTAGCAATCTTCCAGTATTTGGGGGGCTGCTACAAAGAAGAGGGGGGGTCAACCTAACCTCCAAAGCACCTGAGGGTAGGACGAGAAGCGACGGATGGAAACTCATCAAGGAGAGAAGCAACCTGGAACTAAGGAGAAACTTCCTAACAGTGAGGACATTTAACCAGTGGAACAGCTTGCCACCAGAAGTTATGGGTGCTCCATCACTGGAGGTTTTCAAGAAGAGACTGGTCGGCTGTTTGTCTGAAATGATAGAGGTTATCCTGCCCAAGCAGGGGGTTGGACTAGAAGACCTCCAAGTTCCCTTCCCCCCCCCTCCAGCACTGATCATGTTCCCTAGTTGGGTCATGAAACATCTGCGAGAAGATAACCAGGTTCAGAGAGAATTAAGGATCCACACACCCCTCCTCCTCCTCCTCTCCACCAACATCACTCTCTTCTAACACTGATGATGTTGCCTAGATGGGTGATGAAACGTCTGCAAGAAAACCACCAAGCTCAGAGACCACCAAGGACCCCACAGCCCCCCTCCTCCTCCTCCTCCTCCTCCTCTTATAATAATAATAAAGTTGGAAGGGACCTTGGAGGTCATCTAGTCCAACCCCCTGCTCAAGCAGGAGACCCTATACAATTTCGGACAAATGGCTGTCCAGTCTCTTTTTAAAAACCTCCAGTGTTGGAGCATCCACCGCTTCTGGAGGCAGGTGGTTCCACTGGTTAATTGTTCTCACTGTCAGGAAGTTTCTCCTTAGTTCCAGGTTGCTTCTCTCCTTGATCAGTTTCCATTCTTCTCCTCCTCCTCCTCCTCCTCTCTGCAAACCCCACTGTCTTCTAGCCCTGATGATGTTAGTCAGTTCGGCACTAAAAACATTCGGAAGGAAACAAGCGCAGAGAGCACCAAGGACCCCCCCACTTTTGGGGGGTACTCCTGTGAGTGAGCAGAAATTGCCAGGTGGATCCTCCTCCTTCCTGCCTGCTTGAAGGGGGGGGGGGACTGACATTCTCCATCTTTCACACCCCTAGCCCCCATTTTGGCCAGTCTCCCCCCCCCTTGGTCACAGCCCCCGTCGGGCACCACATGGGGGGCACCGCTGGTTGAGTCAGATGCTCTTGGTCCCCCCCCGTCCCGCCTGGAAGCCTGCTGGGGCCCGCGTGCGCAGGGTGGAAGGGAGTTCCACGGGCGTCTCTCGACGCTCCGCGTGGCGCGGGGATGCGCGGCCGGCGGACGCGAGGGGGGTCTTTCCCTCCCGACCCTGGAGGAGAAGGAGGGGAGGGGGCTGAACTGTCCTGGCCCCCCCCTCCCAGGCCGGGCAGCGGGGGGGCGCGTGGGCACCTGCTCGGGGCGCGCAGGTAGCGCTTGGGCAGGTGGGCGCACCGGGGAGCGGCTCCCGGGGGAAGCGCGCGCTCCGTCCGTCCCGTCCGTCCGTCCAGCCGGGCCCGGGTCAGAGGTCCGCCCGGCCTGGTTGATCTGTCACTCCCGCTGGCGCCAGGCGAGCCGGCCTGTTTGGAGACGCGGCCAGGATCGATGCGCCCGGCCGCCGGGTCGGCGGATCAAGGCTTCCGCGAGTGCGAGCCGGCACGTATGAGCGCCCGGCGGCCGCCCAGCCTTGGCTCCGGCCCAGGGGCGCCCAGCAGGGAGGGGAGTCTTCCCCCCAGGCACAGCCTGGCCCTAGGGGGCGCCCTTGCGGGCTGGGGATGATGGGATGAGTCGTAGCCGGGCCAGCCGCCAGCGAGGGGAGCAGAGGAGGCAGCCTCTGTCCTGGGGAGGGGGGGTCTTTCCGAGGACGAGCAGCGGGTCGTGCTTAGGGGGGAGATGCCGGGCGCCCCCCCCTTCTCCAAGCAAAAAGCCCCATGGGAAAAGCGGCTCATGAGAACTAGCGACTTGATTTGGCCGTGGTGGATGGTGGAGGGGGGAGGCTGAATTCAACCCCTGGTCAGCAAGGGGAGCAGAGGAGGCAGCCTCTGTCCTGGGGAGGGGGGCTTTCCAAGGGGGGGTTGATCACTGGACAAGCAGCAGGTTGCACTTAGGGGGAGATGCCTTCTCCAAGAAAAAAGCCCCATGGGAAAAACGGCTCATGAGAACTAGCGACTTGACTTGGCCGTGGTGGATGGAGGGGGGAGGCTGAATTCAACCCCTGGTCAGCCCACCAGCAAGGGGAGCAGAGGAGGAAGCCTCTGTCCTGGGGAGGGGGCTTTCCAAGGGGGGGGGGTTGATCGCTGGACAAGCAGCAGGTTGTACTTAGGGGGAGATGCCGGGCACCCCCCTTCTCCAAGAAGAAAGCCCCATGGGAAAAACAACTCATGAGAACTAGCGACTTGGCCGTGGTGGATGGTGGGGGGAGCTGTAAGAGTGGAACAAGTGACCGGCCATCAGTGGAGGGACATTGGTTTCTGGGAGGGGGCCTTTGGGGTGCCAGTCAGGATGGGGGGCACCCCGCTGAGATGAGATGGGGGGGCTGGGGACCAGGAGACCTACGTCCTATGGCCTCAGGGCACGTACACACCAGGCAGGCCCGCCTTCAGTCACAGCAGCAGCGTCTGAAGAGTCTCACTCGGGAACACGTGTGTGTGTGTGTGTGTGTGTGTGTGTGTGTGTGTGATGTTTCCACACTGTAGCTGTCTGCTATTTCGATCACCTCTTTGGGGGCGGAAGCGCCCTAACAATGGAGACGCGGCAGCTTCTGTGACCAGACTGCCCGGCGGTGTGGGTTTCTTGCTCTGCTTGCACAGGGTTGTGTGCGTGCGTGCGTGCGTGCGTGTGTGCGTGTGTGTGAGAGAGTGCACACCCAAACGGATTGCTCCTGGTGCACGATCGTTTATGATTCTCTTTGGCTCCTCTTTCAGTCTGTGGTTCAAAAATTGTGGGGGTTTTTCTTTTTATGGCAAAATTCATTTTTATTTGGCACGCCTGGGCTTTTAGAGCCTCTCCCTGCTGTCCCAAGAGCTGCGGCTTCTTCCGGAGATGAAGAAAAAGAAGGAGAGGCAGGCCCATTTCCGGGAGAATCCACTGGGCCTTTCCCTGGAGGTTGTGCCAAGCCAGAAGGGAGCTGAAGGCCCAACTAAAAGATTGTGTGTTTGCGCGTGTACCTGTTGCCTTCAGAGGCAGCCTGCGTGCGCGTGTAACTGGCCGCTGCCAGCATGGGTTAAAGCAGTACTGTTTTCAAAGCTGGCAACTTTAAGATGTGTGGACTTCAACTCCCAGAATCCCCTGGCCAGCTGAAGAAAAATCCACACACCTTAAAGTTGCCAACTTTGAAAGCGGCACTGGGCTAAGCAGGCCTTTGTTTCTCGCGCAAATGACAGGATTACAAAAAAATCTAATTTTTCTTCATGTGGGATTTAGGATGCTTAACGAACCAGAGAGGATCTGTGGAATGGATTCTTTCTGAGTTTGGTGCTTTGCCTGCAGATGTTTCATTACCTGACTAGGTAACCTCACCTGTCCTAGATGGTGAGGGGGGTTGCACACCCCACCCTCCCTTCCCCTGATAAAGCTCCCTAGTTGGATGATGAAACGTCTGCCAGAAAACAGGCCAACTCAGAGAGCACCAAGGACCCCTCAATCCTCCTCCTCCTCCTTTCTAGCACTGATGATGTTACCTAGTTGGATAATGAAATGTCTGCAAGAAAACTGCCCAGCTCAGAGAGCACCAAGGACCCACAGTCCTCCTCCTCCTCCTCCTCCTCCTCCTCCTCCTCCTCCTCCTCTCCAGAACCCCCACTCTCATCTAGCACTGACGATGTTCCCTACTTGGGTCATGAAACGTCTGCAAGAAAACCACCCAGCTCAGAGAGCACCAAGGACCCCCACAGTCCAGCCCTGAGCTACAGAGATCCTCTTTCAAAGAAGATCTTGAATTTGCCAAGCTCTGCCAAGCCCACTTGGGCCCCTCCCCAGAGAGGCAAATCATGTCTGCACTCCAGTGTGTGTCCCCCCCCTTTTCAATTCCCACGCCTTTCAGGTGAGACCCTCCCTCCAGGTAGGCTGGGGGGAGAAGCATCCATCCCTTGGCTGGCACAGCCTGAAGGCAGCGGGCAGGCTCCTACCACAACAGAAGGGCCAGGCTGAATGGAAGGAGACTGAGAGAAGACACATCTGTGTTGGTGTGACGATAGGAGACCGTGACTAGCGGGGTTCTATGCCGCTACCCGGGTGAAACCTACCGGTAGAACTTCTCCCTCCGCAAAGGTAGCGGACTACAACTCGAGGAACCTCCGTAGACCGGATCCTACCGGGAGCCCGACTACCCGAACGGAATGGAAGAGGGTCAGCCACCCCAAGTAAGGGTGTTCAAGGGCTGGTGGCCTTCATCTGGAAGGGGTTTAGAGGGGGACTCATGGAGGGCCTTGAAGACTCAGGGCCACCTCCAGGTAGGGAGTCGGGGCCTCCAAGTCCCACTTACAGGGGTCATCCCCATCTCCTCCTCGGGATCTCCTTGGAGGCATCTGGCCTAGGATGGTCCTCGGGCTGATGGAAAAGGCGCCCTCCCCCCTTAGCTTTTCCTGTGAGACGTGGTGGCCACTATCTGGAAGAGGTTCATGGAGGACCGGTCTCCTCTGTCATCCCTGAAGACCCAGCCCCACTTCTTCTGGGCTCTGTGGGTTGGAAGCAGGTGCCCCTAAACCCACTCGCAGGGAACCCCAGAAGAAGAGGGGAAGGTGTCTCTCTCCTACTTGGGAGTGCTTTGGAAGCCCCCGGTGGTCTCCACGGCTGGGGTCTCGACCCAATCCAAGAAAAGTTCTCCTGGGTTCTTCTGCCCTTGTGGGCCTCAGATCAGGTCCCCGCCTGCCTGTGGCTGCCTTGGAGGTCCGGGGTGGTCAGAGCCCCACAGAGACCTGACAGCGTCCAGGGCTCCCCCTTCCCAGCCAGACACCCCTCCCTTCACAGAAGGCTTTTAGGGGGGACCAGAGGTGATCCAGACTACCCAGCCTCCCCTCTCCCGGGGCAAATGGCCAGCCCGACTTGGGAGAGGAGGCCACTCTTTGGTGGTGGCGGTCCTGCTGCTCCTTCACTCCAGAGGCGGGAAGACCCCAGACCCACCTTGGAAATAGCTGATTGGCAGAGGGACGCCTGGGGGGAGGCCCACAGGTGGAGTGGGGGGTTCGGCCAGGATGCCACAGCTGAAGAGAGTGCTAGATTGGTGTACTGGTTAAGCACCAGGCTAGAAAGTGGGAGATTGGGAGTTCTAGTCCCACCTTAGACATGAAAGCCGACTGGGTGACTTTGGGCCAGTCGCCAGGAGACAGTGAGTTCTAGTCCTGCCTTAGACATGAAAGCCAACTGGGTGACTTTGGGCCAATCACCAGGAGACGGTGAGTTCTAGTCCTGCCTTAGACATGAAAGCCGACTGGGTGACTTTGGGCCAATCACCAGGAGACGGAGAGTTCTAGTCCCGCCTCAGCCATGAGAGTTGACTGGGCGACTTTGGGCCAATCACCAGGAGACGGTGAGTTCTAGTCCCGCCTCAGCCATGAAAGCCGACTGGGCGACTTTGGGCCAATCACCAGGAGACGGTGAGTTCTAGTCCCGCCTTAGCCATGAAAGCCGACTGGCTGATTCTGAGCCAATCCCTCTCTCTTTCTCAGCCCAACCCACCTCGCAGGGTTCTTGGGGAGAAAACCAGGTGCAGGAAGGTGTTCAGATATGGTCGCCACTTTGAGTTATCTGTAAAAAGGATAAAGACGAGATACAAACCAACAAACGGGCTGAGTGGAATCTGAACCCCAGACAGGGGGGCCCCCTGGAAGGACATGTTCTCCGTGTCGTGGACCTCTGCCCGTTTTCAAAAGTGGCCACCTTTTCACACACACGCACCCACACAAAGAGTCTTGCCTCCTTCGAGGACGGAGAGACGACGCAAGGCAGCAATCCCTTAAGTGCAACTGCACAAGGGCCCTTTGAGGGAGCCCCCTGGGGGGGGTGGGGGTCCTTGGGCTCATTCCGGGGCTTCTTCCAGGGGGTGCCGGCTGCATCCAAGCTGAAGGAAGCCTTGTCCCGTTTACATTTCGGCGGGGCTCAGCTATACTGCTCCTGTCCCTGGAGGCTCTGTATGGCCACCACTCCCTGGTACCCTTGGATGCATTGCCGTTCCTTGCTCCCATCTTGTGGCAGCAGGTTCCAGAGGCCAAGTACGATGCCTGCACTCGTAGGGCGGAATTAATCCATGTTCTGCATTCACACAATACACTGAATCTTTCCCTTCAAAACTTCAAAACCAGCTAACTTGCACGTTTGCCGTAACCAGGAAGCACCTAGCTCAGGGGTAGGCAACCTCGGCTCTTTTATGACTCGTGGACTTCAACTCCCAGAATTCCTGAGCCAGCATGGCTCAGCTTGGAAACCTCTCCCTTTCCCCTCAGCATGGCTGGCTCAGGAATTCTGGGAGATAAAGTCCACGAGTCATAAAAGAGCCAAGGTGGCCTACCCCTAACCTAGCTGGACAGGTAGGGCGAAGGTGGGCCTTCCACCCTTCTCTCTGCAGTGGGAGAAAAGCAGAAAAACAGAACGACAGAGTTGGAAGGGACCTTGGAGGTCATCTAGTCCAACCCCCTGCTCAGACAGGAGACCCTAAACCCCTTCAGACAAACTGTTGTTCAATCTCTTCTGAAAAACTTCCGGTGTTGGAGCACTGGAGAAGAGGCTGTACAGCCCACCGCTGGATAACGGGTCAGGCAAGAGGCTTGTAGGAAATCGTCCCTCGTCTCTCAGGCTGTAAAGGTGGGAGATTTGTACTTTCAGACTTGCAATATTTCGTATATATAACTTTTCAATAAAGTAGAATTAGCTGATCTGGTCGTACGTCCTGCCTGGTCTACCTGGTAAGGCTGACGCTCTCTAACCCAGGGCCCTTTGATGACTTGTGGACTTCAACTCCCAGAATTCCTCAGCCAGGCACGCGTCCCCAAGTGGCAGAGCCCAAGAGGAGGACGGGGGGGGTCTTCCAGTGGCTGCGGCACAACCAGCCCCTTTTCCCAAGGACCCCTCCCTGCTCCCCCACCCACACAAGTGTACTATTATTATTATTATTATTATTATTATTATTATTATTATTATTATTATTATTATTATTATTATTATTATTATTATTATTATTTCAACCTTCCCTGGAACCTCCAGTAGCTCAGGTTGGGGGACGAGTCCGTCCTTTGGGATCTGGGTGACGAAATTTTTTTTTTATTTTTCACGGCCTTGAGTGTGTGCAGTATGTTGGTGCCTTGCCTACCCTATCAGGTTCCATCCAAAAAAGGTGCCGGAACTCCGTTCTGGGCATTCTATGACAAAAAAAGCCCTGCCTATACCATTTCGGACAAATGGCTGTCCAGTCTCTTCTTAAAAACTTCCAGTGTTGGAGCATTCACAACTTCTGGAGGCAGGTAGTTCCACTGGTTAATTGTTCTCGCTGTCAGGAAGTTTCTCCTTAGTTCCAGGTTGCTTCTCTCCTTGATGAGTTTCCCTCCGTTGCTTCTCGTCCTGCCTTCAAGGGCTTTGGAGAATAGCTTGACTCCCTCTTCTTTGGGGCAGCCCCTGAGATATTGGAACACTGCTTTTGCCAGAAATGGAGTGGACAGGACAGGACAGGACAGGACAGGACAGGAAGTGCTGGACATCCTGATTGGGCCAAAAAAAAGGGACTTCTCTTGCCAATTTCTACCCCCCCTCAACCCAGAGGGAACTCCAGGCAAAAGCCAGAAAGACATTATGAACTAAGTTAAACTAAAAGTAGAATTAAGGTAGGTAAAGGCTGGTCCAGCAGGGTTTCTCCCCCCACTCCCCAAATTGAGCCGCTGACAGGGATAAAGCAGGACGGAGAAGGAGGTGACACGTTCAGACGTTCCTAGCAAGACACGGGTTTGGAAAACTCAGTTTGGGGCCATCTCTTCTCCCTCTCTTCTGCCAAGGGGGCAGGGGGGCATTTAGACAGCCCCAGAACTGTCACAGAGACTCTGTTCCTCCGTCTCCCTCAAGGTCAAGGGAGACCCTCGGCTGCGTTCACACAACAGGCAAAAGCCTGGCCGGCTTTGGTGAGCTGTGACTGCAGCTGTGCCTCGGGCGTGTTCTCAAACTAACCATTCGGCCTCAATAATAATAATGATAATAAAGTTGGGAGGGACCTTGGAGGTCATCCGGTCCAGCCCCCTGCTCAGGCAGGAAACCCTATAGTACCATTTCAGACAAATGGCTGCCCAGTCTCTTCTTAAAAACTTCCAGTGTTGGAGAAGGGAGGGAGGGAGGGAGGGGGGGAGGGAAGAAGGAAGGAAGGAAGGAAGGAGAGTAAGATTCAGAAGGGACCTTGGAGGTCATCTAGTCCAACCCCCTGCTCAGGCAGGAGACCCTATACCATTTCAGACAAATGGCTGTCCGGTCTCTTCTTAAAAACCTCCAGTGTTGGAGCATTCACCGCTTCTGGAGGCAAGGAGTTCCACTGGTTAATTGTTCTGACTGTCAGGAAGTTTCTCCTTAGTTCCAGGTTGCTTCTCTCCTTGATGAGTTTCCATCCGTTGTTTCTTGTCCTGCCTTGGAGAATAGCTTGACTCCCTCTTCTTTGGGGCAGCCCCTGAGATACTGGAATCTCCTTGAGAGATTCCCCCACAGGCTGGCTGCATTCACACAACACCCCCCACCTGGGGGGAGTGAAACCCCACGGCCCTCACCTGGGCATCTTTCTTGGGGGTCCCCTCTGGGGGGGCGTTTCCCACAGGAAGGGCTTTGCCACCCCTTTTCAGAGGAAGGGCAAAGGGGCAAGGCCGCTGGAGTGACCAGAGGTGTGTGTGTGTGGGGGAGGACAGAGGACTCCCTGGCCCCCCCAAGGGCCCCGAGGGCCCACTCGGGCAGCCGGACAGCCCAGGGCCCCAGGCCAGCGGGTTCCTTCTCTCCTCTTCCTCCTCCAAGTGTCCATGGGGAGGGAACGGGCCATCCTCGGACGCTTTCTGGCACCGGTCAGTGGCCAGCCGCCAAGCCGCTGACCTTCTCCCCTTCCACGCCTTAACCTGTGGCTGGCGGAGGGCCAGGCGAAGACGTGCCTCGCCTTGCATCGGCCTTCGCGGAGCCCTGGCGCGACCCGCAAAGAAAACCCCCTTGGACTTCCGCCTGTCCGGCCGAGGGAAACGGCCCATCTCTCCCCGGGGCCGGTCCAGTGACATTTTTCTCTTCAGGGAAGCAAGGGTGCCTGGTGCGAGAGAGGGGGGGGGTGTGTAGAAGGCCATCTGGGTTACACAGAGCAAAGAGAGCAGCGGATGAAACATTAACCGCCCTCCCTCGTGCGCGTGGTGTCGCAGCTTGGGAAGTGCTGGCTGGGGTCTGCAGAGGAAGAGCCTAGGGGTCTCTTGCAAACTCGGGCGGGCCGCTTTGCACCAGGTGAGACCCCGGACGGGGCGGCGGTCTCCCCCATCACTGCTCAGTCCTAGGAGAGGAGGAGGAGGAGGAGGAGGAGGACTCCAAGGCTGCCAGGGGGCTGCCGGGACCCCGGAGGAAGGCCAGAGCAAGGAGCAAAGTTCTGAAGAAGCTCGTCCGGTCAAGCAGAGGCCCGGCTGGGAGAGGAAGCCTCTGAAACTCACCTGGCCCTGTGGGATTGTGGCCCCTGCTGGACCCCGGCTGCAGGGGACGCCAGCAGATTGCGGAGCGCCTCGGAGAGGAAGGGGACCTATCCGTGCCTCCGTCGCCAGAGAGGAACCAGCCCTGCCAGCCACCCCCGACGGCCGTCGATGGAGAGCCGTGGAGCGAGAGGGGTCCGGTAGTTGCTGGGACCATGAAGTTTTGGCTATGGGGATCCCTGGTGAGTGGTGTCGTTCCAGAGGTTGCCAAGAGGGAGGGCAGGCCCGCCGTGCCAGCCGTGGCGATCGATGGTGCTGGGCACTTGCCAAAAAGGCTGGCCGTCGGGGGAAGATCTGGGGCTGCCCTTCCCACCCGTCAAAGTCCACGGGTCTTGGGGAGGGGGATGCCCATCATCCCCTGCCGGGAGGAGGCCTGGGATGGGGACGCAGCGTTTCAACGGTGGGGCAGTCGTATTTCGCCTGTTGGGTAAAGATGGCCAAGCATCACCCAGGAGCAGCAGAAGACCGGGCATTTAAATCAGGGGTGTGTCTGTCTGTCCGTGTGAAGCTGCTGGAGTGTGTGTGTGTGTGTGTGGGTCCCTCAACCATCGGGGGGCCAGAAATGTCTAGCCCTCTTGGGGGGCATCAGATTAGGGAAGTGTAAACTGGCTGGGGTATAATGCCCCCCCCGTTGCAAACAGAAGGAAGGGGCAAGACCACCGGTCCAAGCGGGTCTGTGTTTTGGGGGGGGGATTCATGCATTTCAGAGAGGGGTGGGTGGGTTCACAGCAGTGGCTCTCCCGGCAGGTCGAAAAACGAGGCCTGTCTATATGCCCTCTGGGAGCCCAGTAGCTCAAACGATGCCCGGGTGGCCCCAGGCTGAGGATGTGGGAAAAATCTTGCGCATATTCCCAAGTTTGACCGCAACGGACTTTGGCCACCCTGGAGAGAAACCAAATTAGTTAAGCGTGAAGGAATGGCCAAGCCCGATAAGGAATCTGTCAACACGGCAGGCCGAGAGGTGAGGGCTGAAGTGGGCATGTGGGGCAGGGGAGGTGAGAAACGCACCAGCGAGGTGGAAAAAAAAGGGGGCAGGAAAGACCCCCGCCTGCCGGCTCGGGATGGGAAGAAGGTCTGGGAGCCGGCTGGCTGTTTCTGAGCCAGGGACACCCCCCCCTCAGTCGATTCTTAAGTCCAGCAGGGTGGTGGAGAGCTGGCCGAGGGAGAAGGCCAGTCAGGGTCCTTCACATGGGGGGCAGAGACAGAGGGGTCCCAGGCGCCAAAAGACGGAGAAGAGTTGGCAATCGGGAGCAGCCAAGTCACCTGTCGTGCCCCCCATCAAATTGGGTGCCCCCCTGGCAAGGTCTGCCAGCTAGAAGACCTCCAAGGTCCTTCCCAACTCCGTTGTTCTGTTAGTCTGTTGGTCTCTCCTGTTAGTCTGTTTCCCTTTTGTTATTCTGTTATTCTGTTGTTCTGTTTTGTTATCCTGTTGTTCTGATATTCTGTTTCCCATTTGTTACTCTCTTGTTCTGTTCTGTTACTCTGTTGTTCCGTTATTCCGTTGTTCTGTTGTTCTATTCTGTTATTCTGTTATTCTGTTCTTATTCTGATCTGTTATTCTGTTGTTCCGTTACTCCATTATTCCGTTATGCTGTTGTTCTGTTGGTCTATTCTGTTATTCGGTTTCCTTTTGTTATTCTGTTATTCTGTTGTTCTGTTATTGTTATTCTGTTTTGTTATTCTGTTGTTCTGTTATTCTATTATTCTGTTGTTCTATTCTGTTATTCTGTTTCCCTTTTGTTATTCTGTTCTGTTATTCTGTTGTTCCGTTATTCCGTTATTCCGTTGTTCTATTCTGCTATTCTGTTTCCCTTTTGTTATTCTGTTATTCTGCTGTTCTATTTTGTTACTTTCTTAGTCTTTTGTTATTCTGTTGACCTGTTATTCTGTTATTCTCATGTTCTGTTATTCTATTCTGTTATTCTGTTTTGTTATTCTGTTGTTCCGTTATTCCATTATTGTACTGTTCTATTCTGGTATTCTGTTCTGTTGTTCCGTTATTCCGTTCTTCCGTTGTTCTATTCTGTTACTTTCTTAGTCTTTTGTTCTTCTGTTTGGTATTCTGTTGTGCTTGACCGCAGCCCTTCGTCCTTTCTCCCCGCTTGTGCAGGGCTGATTCCATTTCTGTTGGTGTGGGCATCCTTGGACCCGGCCCTGCCCGCCCCTGCCCAGCCCATCTGCGACCAGAGTGTCATGAACAAATTCATCCAAGACGCCAGCAAGATGGAGAAGGACATTGTGAGTCCGGGCGCTGCTGCTCCGGGTGGCCTGGCCCGGCCAGACTCAAAGTAGCCCACCTCTCCCGTTTCTCAGAGGGGCAAACTTGACCTAACCCTTAAAGCAAGGAAGGGCAGATCCTGGGCAGGGCAGTTTTCGTGCCAGCCCCAGCTGGTATCTGCCGGACCGTGCAGAAGATGCCCGTGAGCGGGCTCTTCCTGATCCCGAACTCGAGGGAGATCTCTCCAAACCTTTCAGAGATTGCAAGCAATCAAATCAGAGACTCCTGGGGCAGGATGGGACCTCGGAGGTCATCTAGTCCAACCCCCTGCCCTCTTTCCCCCACAGGTGGACCTTTGTGAAGATGCCTGCAACTTACCAGAACACGTGACGGTGTTGGACACCAGGGTGAATTTTCCTGACTGGCCAGCGATGGACGTAAGTTGGCTCTGGGCGAGGCCACGCGGGAGCCCCACGGCTACGAAAGGACCCCTCTGCTGACCGCCTTCTCCTCTTCTTCCTCCTCCTCCTCCTCCTCCCCCCCTTTCTGCCAGAGGTCCAGGCAGGCCTCGGAGGTGTGGCGGGGCCAGGCGCTTCTCTCCGTCGCCGTGGGCCACGTCAAAAGCCAGCAGCCCCGGATGCAGCCTTTCCTGCGCCAGCTGGAGGTGATGGAGAGCGGCTTGAGAAGCATCCGTGAGATTCTGCGCAGGCACAACGCCCAGGTGAGGACCTGCCGAGACGGGAGGGCCCTTTGCACAGGCTCAGAGGTAATGGTTGCCTTGGCAACTTTGCCCATGTGCAGAGGAACGGAGGGGCTGGTGCCGGCGAAGACTTTGCTTCAGTTTTTCTCCACCTTGTCCCCTTTAAGAGAGGCGGACTGCAACTCCCAGAATGCCCCACCAACGTCCATACATCTCCCCCGTTGATGCTGCTGGGGCATTCTGGGAGTTGAAGTAACCCCTGTGACTCCAGATCCACTTAACAGCCGTGCCACCGACGTAACAACCGCAGGGATTCACTGTGGCGAGAAAAACGGCGCAGAGCTCACTTAATGATCGTCTTGCTTGGCGACGGAACTGTCGGTCGTACGTCAAGGACTACAGTCCCCAACGCCGCGATCCTTTCTTGTTTGACCTCCCTCCCTTCCTCTCCGGCAGGCAGACCCCCAGGAGGAGCCCCTCCTTCGGACATTGAGCGTGCAAACGGTGCAAAAACTCTTCAGCGTATATTCCAGTTTCCTGCGTGGGAAGGTCAACTTGTTCCTGGCCAGTGCCTGCCAGGCGAGTGGCAGGTGACCGCGGGGAGGGGGCTGCTCGCCACTCGGCGTGCCTCCCCTACGATGGGGAGGGGGAGGCCCCTCGGAGGCCAGACGACCACCGCCCGCTTGCTTGATTGGCTGCTTGAGAGACTCCGGCGCGCACACACACCCCTGCCACGCAACAACTCCGGCTGGGCAGATGGCAGCGCCCACCCTCCGGCTGGGAGGGGCAGCCCAGCAGTCACCCCGAAAGCCGCTTCTGCCCGCTTCTAGGCGCCACCTGACTCGGGGTCACCAGGCACGGGCACCGAGGGGAGGTCCGGCCCAAGGAAGCAGGAACGGGGGCCCCCTCCCCAAAAGCCCGCCTTTGCCACCAGCATCCGTGCGAAGAAGGAAGAAACCAAGGCTTGAACAATTGGGGGGCATCAGCGGATGGCCTCCGGAGGTGCTTGTGTGACCCCCAAAATCTGCACACACACACACACACCGCTTTCAGTGGCTGGAGCAGTGAGGGTGCAAGCCGCTTTGGGGGACAGTCCCAATTTCTTAAAATGGGAAAAAAATGCCTTGGTTTACAGAGGGGGGGTCTACCCAAGTTGGGGAGACCCGGTTGTGCAAATAGGGGGGACGGGGTGCCAAGGAGGTCTTTTGCCTGGAGAAGGGGGGGTCACTTGTTCAAGCCGAACCCCTGGCACATTTTCACACGTGGGGGCAGCCTTGACCCGAACCTGACCCCCCCCCAGTACCCATGTGCGCTGTGGAGATAAGGGCTGAATGGATCAGCTGGGGAGACGTCACAGGATAGCCGTGCCTGGCAGGTGTCAATCAAATCCTGGCTGACTTGGGAAATCCAGCATTGAAGCATTTTAAGCTTAAAAAAATCCTCTTTTTCAAAGGTTGAAGCTTTACAGGCGGTCCTTGACTTACCACTGTTCGTTTAGTGACCATTTCAACGTACAACGGCACTGAGTTACGACTGTTTTTCACACGACCGTCGCGGCACCCCCCTGGTCACGTGATCAAAGTTCAGATGCTTCGCACAATGTCTCGTATTTATGACGGTGTCCCGGGGTCACGTGATCCCCTTTTGCAACCCCCCAACAAGCAAAGGGGGAAGCTAGGTTCACTTAACGACGGGGTTACTAACCCAACAGTTGCAGTGATTCAGGTTAACAACGGTGGCGAGCAAGGTCGTAAAATGAGTCAAAACTCACTTAACGACGGTCTCGCTTAGCGACAGAAATTTTGGGGTCGCTATATTGTCAGAATGAGACGAAGGCCTTTTCCAGAAGTTGTGACCCCCCCCTCTTCTTCCTGCCCACAAAATGTGGAAAAGGTGGGGGGCTCTTTAGGGTGTCAGAAGGGGTGATTGACAGCTCCCAGGCAGCCCCTCCAACGGCCGACTCTGGTCTGGTTTCAAGCAGCCCTCAGCTCACCCCCATTTGCTTAGTGACCACTCAAAGTTACGACCGCCCTGAAAAAAGGGACTTGCGTCTGGCTCACCCCCTTAACGACCGTCCCTGCAGTCCTGTGATCAGAATTCGAACGCTTGACCGCCGGCACGCACTTACGACGGCTCTACACTGGCCCGGGGTGTGTGTGTGTGTCACCTGACCCCCTTTTGCGACCTTCCAGGGGAAGTCAGATCCGCTTAACGACCGTGCAGCGATTCGCTTAGTAACCGTGACGAAAAGGTTGTAAAATTGGAGGTGGGCTCCTTTACCAACCGCCTCAGTCAGTCGTGGTCGTAAACCGAGGACTGCCTGCGACCGGCTTCTGCCCAGCCAGATTTAATTTAAAGGACCTCCGGCGTCTGTATACATATGTATAGTTTTGCGCTAAGCGACTTCTTGAGAGTTTATATTTGATATTAAGTTAAAGGTGTACAGTTTTCTGAGTATTTATCGTGTTTCCTTCGAGAGCAGCTGGTTTGTGAGTTGATTCCTGGAAGAACTGAGGCGGATTCCCGAGGGATGGGAGAGGGCTGGGACGGCTCTTGTTTATCCTGATTAAAAGTTGCTCTGCTTTCCCGAACAAGCCATCATTTGTTTGCCAAGGTTTGATTTTCTCACGAAAGAAGCTGCAGGGGGGAAAAAAATGGGGAGACGGAAGAAGCACTCTGCGCATGCCCAGAGACACGGCTGCCTCTTCGCCTAACTCAAGCTTGGTGACTTTAAGATGGGTGGACTAGAAGACCTTAATAATAATAATGATAAAGTTGGAAGGGACCTTGGAGGTCATCTAGTCCAACCCCCTGCTCAGGCAGGAAACCCTATGATTCTGTGAAATGAGTTCAAGGGCCAGAATTCCCCAGCCAACCTGCTGGCTGGGGAATTCTGGGAGTTGAAATCCACCGATGCTGGCTGCGGAATTCTGGGAGTTGAAGTCCACCCATCTTAAAGTTGCCAAGGCGTCGGAAACCAGCCGGAGCCTACAAAACAGGCACTTCACACTTTTGCAGTGTTTTTTCTGACAGCTCACCGCCTAGTGTTGCCCCTCCAGCGGCCTGGAAGGTCCCTCCCTGTCTCTGGCCATGAAGCAGCCGGAAAAGGCCGCTGCCTCCGCCACGCCCGTCACGTGCCCGCTCTGCTGCCAAGCCAAACAGAAGCAGCCCCTGCAAGCCGGGATCGGCGGGCAGGATGCCAGCCGGGAGGGAGGGACCGGTGGGGTCTGCAGCTGCACACCGGGCAGGGCACCGAATCACCCCGGCCTGCCTGCCCCACGGAGCCTTCCCCAGTCCCCTCCCTCTGCTGAAGCAGCTGTTCAGCCTGCACCCCAACCCGGTCCTGGAGGCCTGTTGAGTGCTCTACCTGTGGGACTTCCGCCTCACTACAGCAGCCAGAATGCCCCCAGACAGCCTCCTTGCTAGAGACGGACTGAGCTGGTCTTCGGAGGATCAGTTGCCCGGTCAAGAAACTGGGCACCTCTTCCCCTTTTATGGTGGGGAAGGGGCAAGGGAGGGGGCAAAAGGCCACCTGTGGGGCAGCTGAGCTGAACCCGCCAGAAGCCGGCCTGGGTGAAGAGCTGGAGGCCCAAATCAACCAGCCCTTCTTGCCTGGGACCTCCGCCAGGTGTGTGGACTTCAACTCCCAGAATTCCTCTCTGCTCAGCTGGCAGCGCACAAGGCCTGCCAAAGCAGCAAAGCCTCTAGGGCAGCCGGGGGTCTCCCATCCACAGACCCCCCTCCCCAACCACGGTTGAATGGGCCGGGCACCCCGATCTCCCCAAAGCAGCAAACGCATCAGGATGCTCAGGATTGCCAGGGACCCCAGCACATCTGGGGGGTGCCAGCAAGAGAAGCTGGCAAAAGGGGCGTGTGCCTATTGGGAGGGGGGGTGTCTGGGCGCCGCTCTGCCCTCCCCTTAGGGTCGAAGGTGTGTGTGCCAGACAACCCCCCCCTCCACATTTTACACAGCTCTAGGCTTGGCAATGGGGACTTGATTAAGGACCCTCACCGCCAGCAAAAGGCAGGGTTTGACACCCCCTCCCACGCACATCTGGAGAGTCAGCACCTCTCTGGGAGGGGGCAAGGGCGGACGGCCACCCCGGAGGGAGGAGCAGCTGCCGGGGGGGGGAGGCGAAGGGCCGTCCACCCAACTCCGCTGGTTCAATCCAGGGCCGGCTGGACAGGGGCCTCCCGAGAGCCAGGGGTGAGTTGGGGGTCTCTTTGGAGGGAGAGGGGGCATCAGCTGGCCCTGGGTCCCCGGGTCCCCCAAGATGGGGGGTCTCAGGAGGAAAAAATGGGGCTGCGATCGGCACCACCCAAAAGCCAATTTGGGGTGGTGGTGGTGGCGTGTGACTATCTCCCCTCCAGATCTTTGTCCCCTCCTTGGGCTGAATTTTGTGCAACATGGAGACACTCACAACTCGGTGTGTGTGTGTGTGTGTGTGTGTGTGCGCATGTAAGAAGAATCTCCTTCCCCCCACCCCCACCCCTTCCTTCTCTTCCTTGGGGAATCCCCGGCAGTTGGGGGGCACCATTTCCCTCCCCCTCAAGACCCTCTAATGGGACCCAGGCCCTGTTCCCACAACCCTTTTAATCCGGGGAGCCCGGGGGTTGGGTTGGGGGTCAATCTGGGGAGGGGTTTCTGTGCCTGGTGGGAGAGCCAACCCCAACGGGGGGGAGCCGTTCGAGGGTTTCAGGGTCGTGCGAACACAGCCGGCAGGCGGAAACCCGCAACGCATCACTTATTCGCTTCGCTTTGGCTTTAGAGCCGAATTCGAATTCAGGGAATCAAACAGCTGCCCCCCTCCCTCCAATTTCTCCTGCCGGCGGCCCCCTCCAGGGCATTCCTGGGTCTGTGCAAGAGTGGGGGATCCAGTTCCCCCCCCAGGAAGAGGCTTGCGGGGGGGGGCTGGGTTCTCCGGAAGAGCAGAAAAATGGGGCCGTCTGAGTGACCCCTGGGTTCCCCCCCCTCCCCATCCAGCTAAACCAGCTTTAGCAATCTGGTGTCGCAAGACAAAGTAAACAATGTTTGTGCGCGTGGCACCACCGAGCTTGAAGCTGGATCGGGGGTGGGAAAAGCACTCTTTGCCCCCCTCCCCACTCCATTGGCCGAACAAACGGTCAGCCAGGCAGATGTTCACCGGGTGCAGCTCTCTCCTTCCCACCCAAGAGACGGATTTCAACACAAAAAACCCCTTTTGCCACACAAACCCGGTCGAGGGTGTGTAACTTCTCTTCCTGGGGAGGAAGAAGACCCCCCCACCCCAGCCCCATGGAGGGCAGGGGGCTGAAAGCCAGCTAGTCCACCCCAGTTAACCGTTAGTTGAGCAAGCCGGTGTGACCTTTTAGCAGGAAACAGCCCAGGTTGGTGGTCTGCCCGCTTGGATGCCAAGGGAGCTAATTCTGGCCCTGGTGGACGGGGCGCCACCAGGAGATCACAAAGCTCGGGGCTGGACTGGGAGGTGGGGAAAACCTTGGCAAGAAGGTGGGGGGGGGGCAAGAAAGAAGGTCTGTGGAGGTTTGAAGAAGGCTTTAGACTAGGGGTGTCCAGCCTTGGCCCCTTTAAGACTTGTGGACTTCAACTCCCAGAATTCCCCAGCCAGCTTTGCTGGCTGGGGAATTCTGGGAGTTGAAGTCCACAAGTCTTAAAGGGGCCAAGGCTGGACACCCCTCCATTAGAAACCAGCTAAGAGAGATTTTTGGGAAATAACCCCCCCCACACACACATGCCCGCCTCCTACACAGGGCCCAACCGCATGACCGGGAGGACACCCGCCTGCACGAGCCGATTAACCCCCCCCCAGTGCCCGGTGCTGATAAGGGGGCTGCCCCAGGCACGTCTCCCGCAGGGCCCAGGGGAGGCAGGGTGTGCCCTGATAACCGCCCGACGCCGGTGGAGCCCTCAAGAATTTCGGCCTGCCTCTCTCCACAGGGCTGCTGGGGACCCGTCGGGGGACGATGGACTTTTGGACAGCCCGCCTGCAGCGAGTGGTAAGGCTTAAAAGACCCCCTCCCCCAGCCAGCTCCCTTTTATTCCTGCAACAACACCCCTGCAAGGTAGACAGGGCTGCCCTTCCCCATTCCAGATCCGGCAGAAAGCCAGGCAGAGGTCCTACACCATCTACCGCAACACGGCCGAGGACGATGGGGACCGTGACCCCGGGGGGCTTCAGATCAAGATGGAGGAAGCCGAGGGTCCCGACGGCCCAGCGTCCGGCAGGCAGAAGGAGGGGTCCCCCCCTCCCGGGCCAAAACGGTGGAAGATGGGGGTGTACCTGGCTTTGGTGGGCCTTCTCCTGCTGATAGTAGGTGAGAAAGGGGGTCCAGTGCCCCCCCTCACCAGCCTGCTTGTCCCCCCCCGGCTCGGAGAGATTTGCCCCCTTCCTCAAAGTCATGCCCCCATCACTTCCAGCAGGATTAGACCAATGAGATGGTCTTGAGTCCTCCATATTGGGTGGGGGTCCTAAAGGGCCCCTCTGTTTTTCCTGGGGACCGACATCTTGGGGGGGGTCTTCTCCAAGCCCCAGTGGAGATGACAACTGGCACAGTTGGCATCAGACCCCCCTCCCCCAGACTTAAATCTGGAGCCCCTTTGCCCCCCACCCCTTAACGTCCTCTGGCCCCTGCAGGGTTCCTCCTGGGGTACGTCTCTTCCCGGAGGGGGGGCTCCTGCGCGGCCTGTGCGGACTTCCTGCCCATGGTCAACGAGGACGGCCCCTACCGCCCGGCCCAGGACCCCCGGGGGCCGCCCCCCCTGTACTGGAGCGACCTGAGGGAGATGTTCCAGAAGTATCTCAACGAGGAGAAGATCGAGGGGACCATCCGGTGAGGACCCCCCTCCAAGGGAGGGGCCCCGAGGGACGAGGACGGGCTGGGGGGGCGGCAGTGGGGTCCATCAGGCATCTGAAGGGGGGCACCCTGGGGGAGACTTTCTCTCCCTTTCAGTCAGCAAGTGAGGGGGGGGGCTCTTAGCATTCATCACTTTTAAGCCCCCCCCCCCAAATTTGTCCCATCTCTGCAACAGGAAGTCCCTGCTGGAAAAGTGGGGTGTGTGTGTGTGTGTGTGTGTGTGTTTGGGGTGGGGTGTCCCGTGCAAAGCTCTCACGGGCAAAGGAGAGGACCCCTCCCAGGTGAGGGAGGACCCCTCAGAAGGGTTGTTTTTCTTCTACTCATCATATGGATGTATTTTTTTTTTTTAGTTGCTTTTTTTTCTTTTTCCTTGTTTGTGTTATTATTCTGTTATTTTACTTTCGCTTTGTTTAAACTTCCTTTTTACGGTTGTGGGTCCTCTAGAGTAGCCCCATGGCGAGGTAGGCGACATACAAATTTAATTATATATATTTATATTTATACATTTATATCTACATTTATATATCTACATTTATATATATAAATTACATTTATATGTGTGTGTGTGTGTATGTATAATGTATAAATATATGTATAAATACATAAATATTTATTATTATTATTAATAATAATAATAATAATAATAATAATATCTAGGATGCTAGAAGCAACCCGTGTTAACCATCAGCGCCAGTCAATTTGAATGTTCTGTTGACTGAGGTTCACCTCTAATGAATAATAATAAATAATAATAATAATAATAATAATAATAATAATAATATCTAGGATGCTAGCAGCAACCCGTGTCAACCATCAGCGCCAGTCAATTTGAATGTTCAGTTGACTGAGGTTCACCTCTAATGAATAATAACAAATAATAATAATAATAATAATAATAATAATAATAATAATAATAGTAATAATACCTAGGATGCCAGCAGCAACCCGTGTCAACCATCAGCGCCAGTCAATTTGAATGTTCAGTTGACTGAGGTTCACCTCTAATGAATAATAATAATAATAATAATAATAATAATAATAATAATAATAGTAATAATACCTAGGATGCTAGCAGCAACCCATGTTAACCATCAGCGCCAGTCAATGTGAATGTCCAGTTGACTGAGGTTCACATCTAAATAATAATAATAATAATAATAATAATAATAATAATAATAATAATAATAATAGTAATAATACCTAGGATGCTAGCAGCAACCCGTGTCAACCATCAGCGCCAGTCAATTTGAATGTTCAGTTGACTGAGGTTCACATCTAAATAATAATAATAATAATAATAATAATAATAATAATAATAATAATAATAATAATAATAATATTAATAATATAATGCACCAGATTGTGAGTCGAATGGAAGATTAAATCATCATCATATCTCCCCTCCCCGGCAGAAAAATGAGTGAGGGTCCCCACCCTCCCGGCTCCCCTGCCCTGGACGCCCTCTCCAGCCACGTCCTGGAGGCCTTCACCTCCTTTGGCCTGGACCACAGCTGGACCGATAGCCACTACGTGGGGTTGCAGCTCCCCGACCGGTCAGTACGGCTGATACTGGGGGCTATGGGGGAGGGCTGGGGGGGAGCAGGGGCTGCTGAGCCTTTTAACTCCCCCCATCACCCCCTTTTTTCAGGAGGCATCCCAACTTCCTCTGGCGGGTGGACGCCAGCGGGGCTGTGACGGAGGAGCTGCAGCTGGAAGATCCAGATGTTTACTGCCCCTACAGTGCCTCTGGCACCGTCGTGGTAATGCCCGGGGCTCTGCTCTGGTTAAGTGAATTTTGCCCCATTTTACGACCTTTTTTTGCCAGGGTCGTTAAGTGTGAAAAACAGTCCCCAGTCCGTTTTTTTTTTCAGCGCCCTTCTAACTTTGAACGGTCCCTAAATGAATTGTTGTAAAGTCGAGGACTTACCTGTAGCTGCCCATCCCGGAGTGAAAAATATACAAAAGAGAGGTTAAGGTAGACTTCACCCAGGGCTGGAAGCTCTTCAGGAGAGGTCGCAAGAAAACCCTTAGTCCAGAAGGGCGCAGGAGGGTGCCTGGGGGGGGGGTTTGCCCCATCTCTTCCCTGGAGCGGGGAATTCTCCTGCCCCCCCATCCGAAGGGTCCCCCCCTTCCCCTCTGAGCCTCTTTCCCCCCCTCCCCATCCTCAGGGCGGCCTCGTCTTTGCCAACTACGGGCGCAAGGAGGACTTTGTGCTGCTGGAGCAGTTGGGGCTGAGTCCGCGGGGGCACCTGGTCATCGCCCGCGTTGGGAAAATCAGCTACGCCGAGAAGGTGAGCCGAGACACCCCCAACATCTGGCATCTCTGCCAGGTGACAGGGGACAGGTGGGGTTTCTGGACCCCGCAGGTGCAGCTGTGCAGACGGGGGGGGGAGGACAGGTGAGCTCTTTGCAATGGGGAGGGGGGGAATGTCCAAAGCAGCGTCCCTGTGGAAAGGGGAGACAGAGGGGGGGTCCGGTTGGGAAGAGGCTAGGGGGACTTTGAGAATTGGGGGGGTCATGAAAGGCGAAAGGTTGTTCCGAGCACTTCCTCCCCCCTCCCCAGGTGGCAAACGCAGAGGCTAACCAGGCGAAGGGGATCCTCATTTACCCGGACCCCCAGGACATCCTTCAAGACCCCCGTAAACTGGGCCTTTTCCCTAACATCAGCATTTATGGACACGTGAGTAGTTTTTTTGTGTGTGTGTGTGTGTGTCAGAAGCAGCAGGACAAGAAGCAACGGATGGAAACTCATCAAGGAGAGAAGCAACCTAGAACTAAGGAGAAACTTCCTGACAGTTACAATCATTAACCAGTGGAACTACTGGCCACCAGAAGTGGTGAATGTGCCAACACTGGGAGTTTTTAAGAAGAGACTGGACAGCCCTTTGTCTGAAATGGTGTTGGGTTTCCTGCCTGAGCAGGGGGTTGGACCAGATGACCTCCAAGGTCCCTTCCAACTTTATTATTACTATTACTATTACTATTACTATTACTATTATTACTGTTACTGTTACTGTTACTGTTACTGTTACTATTATTATTATGGATCATCGCACAGTCAGCCAGATGTTCAGACTGGATTTGGCATTTTGTCTTCCTATTGAGTCCTTCCCAAGGACCTGGGATAGGCAGATGTGGATGTTTGATGGTGTCACAGATCTCGTCGCAGGATGGAAGCAGTTCCTAGCAAGGCCGCCTTTTGCAATTGACTCATGGCGAAATGTCAATGAAAATGATGGTGTCCAAGTGGTGCTCCAGTTGTTTTGGGATTGCACCCAAGGCGCATGTTACTATTGGTACTACTTTTGCTTGCTTTTGCCCCAGTCTTTCTATTTCTATTTGTAGGTCTTTGTGTTTTGTGATCTTCTCCAGTTCTTTCTCGTCTATTCTGCTGTCTCCAGGCACTGCCACGTCCACTATCCAGACTTTTTTGTCTTTCTTATCGATGATTATTATTATTATTATTATTATTATTATTATTATTATTATTATTATTATTATTATTATTATTATTATTATTATTATTATTATTATCCAGTTTGCATTCTCCTACCTGCCAGGGCCGTCCTGATGCGTTGGGGGCCACTGAGCAGGCGGTGGCAGCAGAGAGCTCCTGCTGCAGCAGCTTGCTTCCACCCAGGTAGACTGCCTTGACCCACGGAGGTTCTGGATGGCTTTCCTAGCTCAGGGTGCCCCTTTTTTCTCCCCCCACCTTTGCAGGTTCATATGGGGGCTGGAGATCCTTACAGCCCCGGCTTCCCGTCCTTCAACCACACCCAGTTTCCCCCCATAAAATCCTCGGGGCTGCCGTCAATCCTGGCTCACCCCATCAGTGCCGCCATGGCCGCCCGCCTGCTCCGGTGTGTAACTGGGGATGAAGGGGGAGGTTGGGTCGAGCGGCGAGATGGATGGACCCAGCTAGGGCCGTGCCCGCCTTCCGACGTGGCATTCACACGTTCGTTTCTGATTCCCCTCCAGGCAGCTGAGCGGCCCCCCGGCCCCCCAGGCCTGGAGGGGCCGCCTTCCGCAGGTCCCCTACCTGCTCGGCCCCGGGGACCCCGACTTCCGCCTGCAGCTCGGGGTGCACAACGTCCGGCAGTCGGTCATGATTAACAACGTTTTCGGCTGCATCGAGGGCAAATTTGAACCCGGTACCAGGGGTGGCAAGGAAGAGAGAGAGACGGGGTCGCTGCAAAGGGAGACGGATCGGGGAATGTCTTGTGATCCTCTGCTTTGCATCTTTTGAATCTGCTAGATCACTACCTGATCGTGGGGGCCCAAAGGGACTCCCTGGGGCCCGGAGCTGCCCGGTCCGGGGTGGGCACGGCCATTTTGCTGGAACTGGCCCGGACCTTCGTTGCCATGGTGCAGAACGGTGAGCCGAGGATGGTGGCATGTGTGTGTGTGTGTGTGTTTGTGTGTGTGAGTCTGTCCCTTCCTAGGACCCCAGTGCAAACATTCCCTGAAACGCAGGGAGTCCTTGACTTACGACCGAGCCCAAAATTTCTGTTGCTAAGTGAGACCCTTAAGTGAGTTTTGCTCTGTTTTACGACCTTTCTTGCCACACTGGTGGCAAGTGAATCACGGTAGCTGTTAAGCGAGTCCCACGGTCGTTAAGTGGCTCCCTCCTCGACTTTGCTGGTCACAAGGTCGCAAAGGGGGATCCCGTAACACCGGGACACTGGTCGACCGTCGTAAGTATGAGTCCATTGCCCAAGCGTTTGAATTTTGATCGCGCGACGGCAAAGACGCTGCGGTGGTCGTAAGTGTGAAAAAAGTCCCTTTGAAGTTATTCAAAGGGTCACTAAACGAATTGTTGTAAGTTGAGGACTTGCCTGTAAAACGCGAGGGGGCTGCTTTCAAAGGGGTGGGCCTCACGGCCCCCTTCTGAACCACAGCAGCCCTTGGGGGGGGCCCTTTGGAGCTGCGGGGTGGGGGCTGTGGCGAGTTCGAGAGAAGCCGGCCAGGAGTGACGCAGATCCCCTGTCCTACACCGCAGGGTTCCAGCTGCGGAGGAGTCTGCTGTTCGTGAGCTGGGATGCCGGCGACTTCGGCAGCGTGGGGTCCACCGAGTGGTTGGAGGCAAGTGGGGCGTGCTTGTGGGGGGGGGGAAATGGTGGCAAAGAGGGGTGCGCTGGGAACCCCTCTTTTTTTAGGAATTTGGAAGACACAACATTAAAATTTGGTTTAATTCGGTTTTAAGGGGGGGATTGTATACATGTTTTGGTTTTAAATATGTTGTGCGCCGCCCTGAGTCCCGCTGGGAGAAGGGCGGCATATAAATTAAATAAAATAAATAAATAAATAAATAAATCCAATGTGCCCCCCCCAAACCCTCGCCACGTCCACGTCTGTCTCTCAACAGCCCACGAAACGGACCCCTTGATCAGGGGGCCTCAGGAATGGGGGCAAGGGGGCTGCTCCTCTGAGCTGCCCCACAGAGGGTCTCTGGACAGCGAAGACCCCCCATTTTGACCCCCCCTTTTTAAAAACCGCGTCTGGTCCCCGCAGGGCTACCTCACAATGCTCCACCTGAAGGCCGCTGCGTACATCAGTCTGGACAATGCGGTCCTGGGTGAGTGGGGAGGGGGAGGCGGGCGGCCCACCCCCTGCTGCCCAAGGGCGGGGGGGTGTCTGCGGAAAGGAAGACCCACCCCGCAGGCATCCGAGTCCGCTCATTGGGTGAAGACCCCAACTGCCGTTAAGAAAAAACCCAGAAAGACGCGGGTGGGAGAGCTGGAAAAAAGAAGCAGGAAGATTTGGCCATGAGGACTAGAACCTTGGCCCCGGGTGTCTCTTTGCAGGAGATGACAAATTGCTGGCCAAGAGCAGCCCTGCCCTGATCAGCCTCATCGAGACAGTCATTAAGCAGGTGGGGAAGCCCCGAGGGGACGGGCGGGGGGGGGGTGAGGAAAGAAGGGGAAGGGTCTTCACCCCCAGCCTCTCCCCCGCAGGTGGACAGCCCCAATCGCAGCGGCCAAAGCATCTTCGAGAAGATGACCAAGCAGGGCCGGCGCTGGGAAAATGAGGGGTAAGAAGGATTGACACCCCGACTTTAGACCCCCACACACACAAGCCCACCCCCTTGCTCCCCCTCCCATCAGGGCTGAGCTCCAGGAATTAGCCCTAAGGCTAAAAGTTGGACAATAATCAAAGGGGGAAAAATCAGTAGCTTATTCACGGTTGAGAAAAACGGGTTTTTATGGTCTCAAAAGCTCAAAATCTCTTGAAATGGCGTTTCTGGACCCCACCCCAATTTTCCCTGCCTCCCCCTGACCCTGGTGGGCTTCTCTCCCCCCGCAGCCTCCGGCCCCTCCCCATGGACAGCAGCGCCTTCGCCTTCACCTCCTTCGGGGGGGTCCCAGCTGTGGAGTTTTCCTTTGCAGAGGAGGTGAGACCCCCGGCCCCTTGCCCAAAATGGGGTGGGTGGGGGGAGGGGGATGACCCCGAGGACCCCTCCCCGCCCGTGCAAGACTGAAACACAGGGAGTCCTCAACTTACGGCCACAGCTGGGCCCAAAATGTCTGCTGCTAACCGGGACGGTCATTTTAAGTGAGTTTTGCCAAATTTGACGGCCGTTCCTGCCGCGGTCGTTAAATGAATCACTACAGCTGTTAAGTTGGTTAAGCGAATCTGGCTTCCCCCGTGGATTTGGCTAGTCAGGAGGTCGCCAAAGGGAATTGCGTGACTCCCCACCCGGGACGCGGCGACCGTCGTAAATATGAGTCAGCTGACAAGCACCCGAGCGTACGTCACGTGACCGTGGGGATACTGCAATGGCCATAAGGGTGAAAAACGGTCATAAGTCCCTTTTTTTTCAGTGCTGTTGTAACTTCCAACGGTCACTACTTCCAACACCGGAAGTCTTTAAGAAGAGACTGGACAGTCGTTTGTCTGAAATGGTATAGGGGGTTGGAGTAGATGACCTCCGAGGCCCCTTCCAACTTTATTATTATTATTATTATTATTATTATTATTAATTATTATTATTATTATTATTATTATTATTATTATAATATGGAATGGAAAGGAATGGAAGAACCGAACTGAACAGAACAGAACAGAACAGAACAGAATAGAATATAGAATATAGAATAGAATAAGAAATAATAATAGAATAGAATAGGAATAGAATAGAAATATAGAATAGAATAGAATAGAATAGAATAGAATAGAATAGAATAGAATAGAATAGAATAGAATAGAATAATAATAGAATAGAATAGGAATAGAATAGAAATACAGAATAGAATAGAAATACAGAATAGAATAGAATAGAATAGAATAGAATAGAATAGAATAGAATAGAAAGCTGGAAGGGACCTTGGAGGTCTTCTAGTCCAGCCCCCTGATCAAGCAGGAGGACCTATGCCATCTCTATTATTATTATTATTATTATTATTATTATTATTATTATTATTATTATTATTATTATTATTATTATATTGTTGTTGTTGTTGTTGTTGTTGTTATTATTATTATTATTATTATTATTATTATTATACTAAATGAACTGTTGTAAGTTGAGGATGAGCTGTCAATGGGCAGCGTTGGGTCTCCTGCCCAGAGCAGCGGTCAGCATCCTCCCCCCCCATTCTGGAGGGGAACCCGCTGAGTGGACCTGGACCCCCGGCCCTGTCTCCCTTTGGGGCTGTGGCCCCCCAGCCTTGCCGCTTTCGCCCTGTCCCCCCTCAGGACTCGCGCCCGTACCCCTTCCTCAACACCATGCTGGACACCTACGACCACCTCAACCGGGCTCTCCAGGGCCGCCTCCCCGCCGTGGCCAAGACGGTGGCCGAGGTGGTGGGCCACCTGCTGATCAAGCTGAACCACGACCACCTGCTGCCCCTGGACTACTGGTGCTACGGGGACGTGCTCCTGCAGGAGATCGCCCACTTCAACCAGTACAACACGCTCCTGAAGGTGGGGGGCCGGCCCCTCCCCCCTCCCTCCCCCCTCCCTCCCTCTCTGCAAAAGATGCGTGCTGCCCTCGCGTTGCTTTATTAGGCTCCATCTTCTATTATTTTTATAAATAACGCAAGGCGCTAAACATACCCAATGCAGACAATTCTCGACTTACAATCAAATGGAGCCTGCCCGTCACTGAAACAGAACTAGAACTCTCCGTCTCCTGGTGATTGGCCCAAAGTCACCCAGGCGGCTTTCATGCCTAAGGCGGGACTAGAACTCCCAGTCTCCTGGTGATTGGCCCAAAGTCACCCAGGCGGCTTTCATGCCTAAGGCGGGACTAGAACTC
>NW_015386507.1:81998-83440 GCF_001527695.2 Protobothrops mucrosquamatus | reverse complement strand
TTCATGCCTAAGGCGGGACTAGAACTCCCCGTCTCCTGGTGATTGGCTCAAAGTCACCCAGGCGGCTTTCATGCCTAAGGCGGGACTAGAACTCCCCGTCTCCTGGTGATTGGCTCAAAGTCACCCAGGCGGCTTTCATGCCTAAGGCGGGACTAGAACTCACCGTCTCCTGGTGATTGGCCCAAAGTCACCCAGCTGGTTTTATACCTAAGGCGGGACTAGAACTCTCCGTCTCCTGGTGATTGGCCCAAAGTCACCCAGCTGGCTTTCATGCCTGAAGCGGGATTAGAACTCGCCGTCTCCTGATGATTGGCTCAAAGTCAGCCAGTTGGTTTCATACCTAAGGCGGGACTAGAACTCACCATCTCCTGGTGATTGGCCCAAAGTCACCCAGCCGGCTTTCATGCCTAAGGCGGGACTAGAACTCACCTAGTACCACCTTTTCAAATAATTTGATTTTTAGCCTCCGTCGTTCAAGGGAAAAACTCAGCTATTCTGCCTGAGTGCGTTTCTTATAGCTTCCAGCAGGGGGCAAACAGGTGAGAAACACGCCTGCTCATCTGTTAGCGCCACCTGCCAGGTAATGCTGCCGGGTCTCTCTCCTGGGAGGGGGTCCCCCCACCTTTCTGCAACCTACTCCGGCTTCAGCCCTCCCCCTCTGCTTTTTTTCCTCGCCCAGAGTCGGGGTCTCACCCTGCAGTGGATGTATTCGGCACGGGGCGATTATGTGCGGGCCGCCGAGAAGCTGCGCAGGGACATCTACACCTCGGAGGAGCACAACGAGAGGCTTCTGCGCATGTTCAACGTCCGCATAATGCGGGTGAGGCCGGGGGTCTTGCAGGGCTGGGGGGCTGCTGGCCGGCCCCTTGCAAATGGCTGTGGGAGGGTATAATTTCAGGTGTTTCCAACTATTTTCCAACTTTACAGCTTTAAGATGGGTGGGTTGCAACTCCCAGAAATAGGGAATTCTGGGAGTTGCAGTCCACCCATCTTAAAGCTGCAAACTCAGGAAAGACTGAGTTTCAGAGGTGGCTACGTTCATAAGCGGGACTGAGTTTCAGAGGTGGCTGCCTTCATCGGGAGTTTCAGAGGTGGCTACGTTCATAAGCGGGACTGAGTTTCAGAGGTGGCTACGTTCATAAACGGGGCTGAGTTTCAGAGGTGGCTGCCTTCATCAGGAGTTTCAGAGGTGGCTACGTTCATAAGCGGGACTGAGTTTCAGAGGTGGCTACGTTCATAAACGGGGCTGAGTTTCAGAGGTGGCTGCCTTCATCAGGAGTTTCAGAGGTGGCTACGTTCATAAGCGGGATTGAGTTTCAGAGGTGGCTGCCTTCTTAAGCGGGACTGAGTTTCAGAGGTGGCTACGTTCATAAGCGGGACTGAGTTTCAGAGGTGCCTGCCTTCATCGGGAGTTTCAGAGGTGGCTGCCTTCTTAAGCGGGA
>NW_015386507.1:76589-81148 GCF_001527695.2 Protobothrops mucrosquamatus | reverse complement strand
TGAGTTTCAGAGGTGGCTGCCTTCTTAAGCGGGACTGAGTTTCAGAGGTGGCTACGTTCATAAGCGGGACTGAGTTTCAGAGGTGCCTGCCTTCATCGGGAGTTTCAGAGGTGGCTAAGTTCAAAGCGGGATTGAGTTTCAGAGGTGGCTGCCTTCATAAGCGGGACTGAGTTTCAGAGGTGGCTACGTTCATAAACGGGGCTGTTTCAGAGGTGGCTGCCTTCATCAGGAGTTTCAGAGGTGGCTACGTTCATAAGCGGGATTGAGTTTCAGAGGTGGCTGCCTTCTTAAGCGGGACTTAGTTTCAGAGTGGCTGTCTTCATAAGCAGCAGCAGCTGCTTTCATTGGCCCCGAATAACACTTGTTAGACAGAAAAGGAGCCCCCAGACCCATATCCTGATTCTGGAAGATCATGGACAATCAGCCTCGGGGGTGTCTGGATGAAAGGACCCCCACTCCCTCAGCCTGGCAGTGGCCCTTTGGGCTCCACCGCTCCCCCCACCAGGCCAAAGGATGCCTCCTTTTGCTTCCCCTCCTCCAGGTGGAATTCTACTTCCTCTCTCAATACGTGGCGGTGACCGAGACCCCCTTCCGGCACATCATCCACGGCCGGGGCCCCCACACCCTGAGGGCCCTCCTGGAGCACGTCAGCCTCCTGCGGGACGCCCCGGAGAAGTTCAATGAAGTTCTCTTCCGCCAGCAACTCGCCCTCGTCACCTGGACGCTGCAGGGGGCCGCCAACGCACTTAGCGGGGATGTGTGGAATATCGACAACAATTTCTGAGCCGGGACCCAAATCAGGGCCTCGGCCAAGGGCCCGGGGCCCCTAGCGTTAGCTCCGGCGTTTAGAGTCCCTAGATCTCTCCCCTCGACTCTGGTTACCCCCAAAGGAGATCCGTTTGGCAAAGGGTGTTGCACTTTTTGCAAGCACACGTGTGTGCACACAGTCACACACACACACACGGGTTTCGTTTCACATCCTCCCCCCAAGTTTTTCTCTTTCCTTCCTTCCTTTTTTCCTCCTGATTCTTAATTTATCAGTGACAGGGTTCACTATGAATTATCGGAATATTGCTATGCAATAGACTAGCAAGGCCGTCGGGGCCCCCCTGGGTTAATTGCACGCCCCCCCATGGAATGGCAGCCCCCCCTCCTTTGCACACACCCCTCCCCACGGGATTTATCAGCAGCAAGGTCTGCTATAAATGGAATTGATTTATTGCTATGTAATAAGACGGGAATCCTGCCTCCTCTCCTCTCCTTCCTTCTTTCATTCCTTCCTTCCTCTTTCGTTACTCGGTCAACGGCTGTAAATGTTTATTGCACGATGGAATAAAAAAAAGGCTGATTGACTGTTTTTTGGATGCTCAGGAAGGCCTGGTGGATGGATAGCGGCGGCTGTGTTTGCGACAAATAGTCCCTCTCCCAGGACAGGTGTCAATCAAATCACGTCTGACTTGGGAAAATCAACGTTGAAGCGCCAGAAGCTAAAAATCTTCCATTCTAAAGGTTGAAGCTTTACAACTGTTCATTTACTGACCGTTCAAAACGGCACTGAAAAAAGGGACTCATAACCGCGTTTCACATTTAACGACCGTCGTAGCATCCCGATGGTCACGTGATCAAAATTCAGACGCCAACTGACTCACATTTACGACGGTCGCGGCGTCCCCTGGGTGTGTGTGTGTGTGTCATTAGATCCCCTTTTGCGACCGTCTGACAAACCATGGGAAGCCAGATTTACTTAACGACGGTGCTGCTAACTTAATAATTGGAGGTCATAAAATGGAGCAAAACTCACTTGACAGTAACAGATATTTTCGGCTCAATTGCGGTCGTTAAGTCGAGGACTGCTTGTAAATGCCTGCACGGAGCTCAGGGGGTCTGCTCTAATTTAGGCACCCCCCTCCCCCAATTGGGGCAATGGATCCTTGGAGGGGGGAGGAGGACGTTGTCACATCAGGGCACCCCGTTTCCTTGGCAATTGGTTTGCCATTGCCTCCTTCCTGGGGCTGAGAGAAAGTGGCTGGCACAAAGTCACCTAGTCAGTTTTCGTGCCTAAAGCAGATCTAGAATTCACAAGCTCCCGGTTGTGAGCCTGGCGCCTTAACCACGACCCCAAACTGGCTCTGAGGCTGGCCTGAATTCCCTAGAGATACTTCCAAGCAAACCAGGATCCCCGTAGCCTTTGATTAAAGCCACTTGGCCACAATATAAATCACCTTTTGTTGATTTGGTCTGAGAGGAGAACCACGATAGCCCACAGGGGTCAAACCTGAGGGAGGGCCCGGCGGCCCTACGGCCCTACACATTTCATTTAAAAAACAGAATTGGCTTTATTAAATTTTATTACATTTAACCAAACGAAACTTTATCAAGTATAATAAAGTCGAACGTTGTTAGGCTGAACAGAATCGAATTTCGTTAAATGTAATAAAACTGAACGGTGTTAAATTTCATAAAATCGCCTTTTATTTTGAAAACAAAACTTTTCATCGTGAAATGCGTTAGGGCGAAAACAGGCGCCATCGGACTCCGTCTGACCGATCCATTCAGCGTTTGCCTTTTGCAGCAAGCAAATTTTTTTTAAAAAAAAAACAATAACCCTCTTCCAAATGTGTGTGTGTGTGTTTTTTTTATTTTTATTTGAAAAAAAAGAGAGAGAGAAAATAATTATGATTTTTTTTTTTTCCTTTCTGACTCCGGACGTTTTCAAGTATTACCCTTGTCTTTTGATTGCTTCCTGGCGGGAAAAGGACCCCCCAGTCCTTCCTCCCTGTTGCTTGCCACCCCCCCCTCTGGCCTGCAGCACCCCAGTTTTTCCCAGGAAGCTTCAGGGGAGGGTTGAGGAAGGGTCTCTGAGCACAGAGTGATGGTCTCTGGGGGTTGAAGGTGGAGAAAAGACCCCAGTTGCTTGGAGGAGGAGGCTGTGATCCTACTCAAGAGGGTCTTTCCCACCACTGTCCTGGGGGGCTGGGAGGGGGCTCAGACGGCAGAAACCTCAGGTCCTCCCTGCTTCCTTGACCTTCTCCAGGTCCACCAGATCTTCTCGGCTGGTCCCGAGAGAGGACACGGACCACGGGGGTCTCTGACAAATCAAGGGGGCCCCCAGAAGGGGCCGCCCCTGCCCGAGCGAGGGTCCACACCACCCTCCCTGGACGGTGGGTCAGTCGTGGCTGGCCTCGTTCAGCGGCATGTGCCGGATGGTGTGGAAGATCCAGTCCATCTTGGTGGTCCATCCGCCGTGGTGGGCCTCGTTCATCTGCTTGGTGAAGTACTCCAGGGCCTCCTGCTCCGTCTTGTCCAGCGCCAGGGTCTTCCGCAGGTAGGCCACGTCGTCGAAGGACTGCAGCTCCGGAAGCCCGCTGCCCAGCATCATGGAGAAGAGATTGATGAGCAGGTTGGCGTGCTGGCGGATGGTCAGATAGGCCTTGTAGCACATCTCCTGGAACCTGCGAGGAGGAGGAGGAAGACGGGCTGGCCAGGGCAGGAAAGAAAAAAACCGGGGGGAACACACCCCGAGATACACTGGGGTGGGGAATCTTGGCTCTTTTATGACTTGTGGGCTTCAACTCCCAGAATTCCCTGGGACTAACGCATCCCTTTTGATAGGTATACCCATTGTGGCCTGTTTACTCTCTTGTAATCCCTTCCTCTGCAATCTCTCCGCTCTAGGAAGTAGGAGAGGAAAAGAAACAGGCATGGCTGGCTCAGGAATTCTGGGAGTTGAAATCCACAAGTCATAAAGGGGGGGCCATAGTTCCCCCACGCTGGCTCAGGAATTCTGGGAGTGGAAGTCCACGAGTCCTAAAAGAGCCAAGGTTGCCTATTCCTGCCCTGGAGGGAGGGGAATGGAAGGCCTGGGAGGGAGAGGACGCAGATGGATGGGGCTGCATTGCTCAGAGAGGATCTGGGGGGGGAATGAAGGAGGCCCGGGGGGGAGGTATCAGTGGAGGGATGAGTGACCTGCTTGGTGAGGACCCCCCCCGTGCCCACCTCTCGAATTCTTTGGTCTTGGTGCACTCCTGCACCCCTTTGCTGATGACGATGAGGAAGTCCTGGGTCAGGACGAAGGGCACGCGCTCCCGTTTGTACCCAAATTTCTTTTTCTTGTGGTCCAGGAAGTGTCCGAAGTCAATGTGGAAGAGCTGGAGAGAGAGAGATAGGTAGATAGATAGATAGATAGATAGATAGGTAGATAGATAGATAGATAGATAGATAGATAGATAGATAGATAGATAGATAGATAGATAGATAGATAGATACATAGATACATAGATAGATAGATAGATAGATAGATAGATAGATAGATAGATAGATAGATAGATAGATAGATAGATAGATAGATAGATAGATAGATAGATAGATAGATAGATATAGAATGGGTGGATAGCTAAATAGAATGGGTGGATAGATAGATGATAGATAGATAGATAGAATGCGTAGATAGGTAGGTAGGTAGATAGATATAGAAGTAGAGATCAGATAGATAGATTGATAGATAGAATGGGTGGATAGATAAATAGAATGGGTGGATAGATAGATAGATAGATAGATAG
>NW_015386507.1:24617-74047 GCF_001527695.2 Protobothrops mucrosquamatus | reverse complement strand
AACACTGATGCATCTATTGAAACAAAAATGACTCCCCCCCCTTGCAAAGTGGATCCAACATTTATAAGCATCTATTTTATTCCATTCCATTCCATGTATTCTATGCTATATTTTATTATTCTATTCTATTCTATATTTTATTATTCTATTCTATTCTATTCTATTCTATTCTATATTTTATTATTCTATTCTATATTTTATTATTCTATTCTATTCTATATTTTATTACTCTATTCTATTCTATATTTTATTATTCCATTCTTATTCTATTCTATTCTATTCTATATTTTATTATTCTATTCTATTCTATATTTTGTTATTCTATTCTATTCTATTCTATTCTATTCTATTCTATTCTATTCCATTCTTATTCTATATTTTATTATTTTATTCAATTCTATATTTTGTTATTCTATTCTATTCTATATTTTATTATTCTATTCTATATTTTATTACTCTATTCTATTCTATATTTTATTATTCCATTCTTATTCTATTCTATTCTATTCTATATTTTATTATTCTATTCTATTCTATATTTTGTTATTCTATTCTATTATTCTATTCTATTCTATTCTATTCTATTCTATTCTATCCTATCCTATCCTATCCTATCCTATCCTATCCTATTCTATTCTATTCTATTCTATTCCATTCTTATTCTATTCTATTCTATTCTATTCTATTCTAATTCTATATTTTATTATTTTATTCAATTCTATATTTTGTTATTCTATTCTATTCTATATTTTATTATTCTATTCTATATTTTATTACTCTATTCTATTCTATATTTTATTATTCCATTCTTATTCTATTCTATTCTATATTTTATTATTCTATTCTATTCTATATTTTGTTATTCTATTCTATTATTCTATTCTATTCTATTCTATTCTATTCTATCCTATCCTATCCTATTCTATTCTATTCTTCTATTCTATTCTATTCTATTCTATTCTATTCTATTCCATTCTTATTCTATTCTATTATTCTATTCTATTCTATTCTATTCTATTCTATTCTATTCTATTCTATTCTATTCTATTCTATTCTATTCCATTCTTATTCTATTCTATTATTCTATTCTATTCTATTCTATTCTATTCTATTCTATTCTATTCTATTCTATTCTATATTTTATTATTCTATTCTATTCTATTCTATATTTTGTTATTCTATTCTATTTATTATATTCTATTCTATATTTTATTATTCCATTCCTATCCTACCCTACCCTATCCTATCCTCTGCAGGCAGCGCCCCTGTCTCCTCCAGGCCGTGGGTTCTCTAGAAGGGGGGCTGCCCACCCAACAAAGTGGGTAACGGCTGGCTGACCCCCTCCCCCCTCCCCAAGGGTCTCCCTCCCTCCGGGGGGGGGGGTCGCTAGGAAGGATGGCCTCTAGGTCAGGAACCAAGACGGTGTACGAGAGGTACTAGGCATACTAGACGTTCCAGTCGTACAGGACAGCCTCTAGACCTTCCCTAGTTCGCTTCCCACTCCCAGGGTCGTGCCTCCTTTTCGTTCAACAACGGGAAACACGTCAGCCCCTACTCTAGTCCGACTCCCCCAGGGGGAACCCACGGAGGTCAGGCTCCGAAGGAGGCTAGAGGGGCCTCCAGACCCACAGGGGGGGGGGTCAGATCCAGGTGGGACCCCCAACATTTCCATGTACCTTTTAAAGGATGCAAGAGAAGAAAGCCAGGTCGGTCTCCGGGGGGGGGGTGCTGAACGGTGCCTCACCCCCCCAGAGACCCCAATCCAGCCCCTTGATACCATCAGAATAACAGAGTTGGAAGGGACCTTGGAGGTCATCTAGACCAACCCCCTGCTCAAGCAGGAGACCCTAGACCATTTCAATCAATCAATCAATCAATCAATCAATCAATCAATCAATCAATCAATCAATCAATCAGAATAGAGCTGGAAGGGACTTTGGAGATCATCTAGTCCAACCCCCTGCTCAAGCAGGAGACCCTAGACCAGAGGTAGGCAACCTTGGCTCTTTTATGACTCGTGGACTTCAACTCCCAGAATTCCTGAGCCGGCATGGCTCAGCTTGGGAACCTCTCCCTTTCCCCTCAGCTTTGCTGGCTCAGGAATTCTGGGAGTTGAAATCCACGAGTCATAAAAGAGCCAAGGTGGCCTACCCCTGGCCTAAACCATTTCAATCAATGAATGAATGAATCAATCAATCAATGAATCAATCAATCAATCAATCAATCAATCAATCAATCAATCAGAATATTGCTGGAAGGGACCTTGGAGGTTATCTAGTTTCTACTTAATTCCAGGTTGCTTCTTTCTTGGGTTAGTTTCCACCCGTCACTTCTTGTCCTGCCTTCAGGTGCTTTGGAGAATAGCTTGACTCCCTCTTCTTTGGGGCAGCCCCTGAGATACTGGAAGACTGCTATCCTGTCCCCCCTCGTCCTTCTCTTCATTAAACTGGACATCCCCAATTCCAGCAACCGTTCCTTATATGTTTTAGCCTCCAGTCCCCTGATCATCTTTGTTGCTCTTCTCTGCACTCTTTCCAGAGTCTCAACATCTTTTTTTACATCGTGGTGACCACAACTGGACGCCGTATTCCAAGTGTGGCCTTACCAAGGCCTCATAAAGCAGTAGTAACACTTCATTCTGTCACTTGGGAACTTCCCCTCCCTCCCTCCCCCCCCCCCCCCCCCCCCCCCCCCCCCCCCCCCCCCCCCCCCCCGGCCTGGTTCAGCCGCTCACCGTCTCCGTTCTTAAAGATGATCTCGTGGTTTGTGAAGAGCAGTTCGGACATGATGTCCGGATTCTCCCAGTTGAGCCACAAGGGACGCTTGGCCGAGGACATGATCCGGCACTCGTCCAGCCTGCAGGGGAGGCAAGGCCCAGGTTGGGGGGGCCAGCTAGAAGACCCCCTCCCCATCCCGGGCTGCCTCCCACCACCCACTCTCCCCCCACCCAAAAGGAGCCCTGCCTGGGCTCTCACCGGAGGTTGCCCAGCTGGTGGACGGGGTTGAGCGGGCAGATGAAGCCCTGGAGGGCCTCCATGTAGTCCGGCCGCCTCATCTGCTCCACCAGGAACTTCATCTGCATCTGAACAGAAGGGAATAACAGAGTCGGAAGGGGCCTCGGAGGTCATCTAGCCCAGCCCCCTGCTCAGGAAGGATAATCTCTCTCATTTCTGACAAATGGCTGTCCAGTCTCTTCTTAAAAACTTCCAGTGTTGTAGAAGGGAAGGAGGGAGGGAGGGAGAGAGGGAGGGAGGGAGGAAAAAGGAAGGAAGGAGGGAGGGAGGGAAGGAAGGAAGAATAACAGAATAACAGATGGAAGGGACCATGGAGGTCATCTAGTCCAACCCCCTGCTCAGGCAGGAAACTTTATTTCATTTCATACAAATGGCTGACCAGTCTCTTCTTAAAAACTTCCAGTGTTGGAGAAGGGAAGGAGGAAGGAAGGAAGGAAGGAAGGAAGGAAGGAAGGAAGGAAGGAAGGAAGGAAGGAAGGAAGGAAGGAAGGAAGGAAGGATGGATGGATAACAGAATAACACTCGGAAGGGACCTCGGAGGTCATCTAGCCCAACCCCCTGCTCAGGCAGGATAATCTCTCTCATTTCAGAGAAAGGGCTGTCCAGTCTCTTCTTAAAAACTTCCAGGGTTGGAGAAGGGAGGGAGGGAGGGAGGGAGGGAGGGAGGAAGGAAGGAAGAATAACAGAATAACAGAGTTGGAAGGGACCTTGGAGGTCATCTAGTCCAACCCCCTGCTCAGGCAGGAATACCATTTCAGATAAATGGCTGCCCAGTCTCTTCTTAAAAACTTCCAGTGTTGGAGAAGGGAAGGAGGAAGGAAGGAAGGAAGAATAACAGAATAACACTCGGAAGGGACCTCAGAGGTCATCTAGCCCAACCCCCTGCTCAGACAGGATAATCTCTCTCATTTCAGAGAAAGGGCTGTCCAGCCTCTTCTTAAAAACTTTCCAGTGTTGGAGAAGGGAGGGAGGGAAGTTTTTCTTGCCCCCCAGGAGGAGGGGGTGGAGGACAGAAGCCCCTCTGAGTCACCAGCCGGGCACCGCGGGGGCCACAGGGTCTCTCTGCAAACCACCCCATCTCCTTCTCGCCCTTCGAGACAATCCCCCCACCCACCCACTGGGTCCTCCCTCCCCACCCCCGGAAGGCACCTTCTGGGTCTCGTCCTTCTTCTCTTGCTTCAGGATGTCGGTCAGATTGATGAGCTTCTCCATGGCCTCCACCTGCCGGTTCAGGTGCTTCAGGTACATCCCGCAGCCCCGGCAGAAGGCCTCCAGCATCAGCCCGAAGCGTTGGGAGATCGGCTTGCTGTGCATTTCCGACCTGGGGAGGGGGAGACAACCGTGGCGATCCGGGCTCCCCTTCAGGGTCCATCGACAGGGACCGGTTTAAATCAGGGGTCTTCAAACTTGGCAACTTTTAAGACGGGTGGACTTCAGCTCCCAGAATTCCCTAGCCAGCATACTCGTTGTGGCCCTGCTTACTCTCCTATAATCCCTTCCTCTCCAACCTCTCCACTTTAAGGGATAGGTGAGGACGTGAAATAGGGCAGGGGTCTCCAACCTTGGCAACTGTAAGACTGATGGACTTCCAACTCCCAGAATTCCCCAGCCAGCATACTCCTTGTGGCCCTGCTTACTCTCTTATAATCCCTTCCTCTCCAATCTCTCCGCTTTAAGGGATAGGTGAAAAAAAAACCAGGCATGGCTGGCTGGGGAATTCTGGGAGTTGAAGTCCACCGGTCTTAAAAGTTGCCAAGTTTGAAGACCCCTGATTTAAATTAATAAGAGGCCAGTTCTTGCTTCACCCCTTAGTCTGAACTGCCAACGACAGGGCTGCAATTACAGGTGAGTCCTCGGCTTACGACCACGATGGAACCCAACGTTTCTGGTGCTAGGTGAGACCGTTGTTGAGATTGTTATAAGTCAAAGACAGCCTGCATTCCGAACTACCAATTATTGGAAAAAATGAATTGAACTGGGGCAGAATTTATTTGGGACGCTGTTTTGCTCCTTTTAAAAGAGTTTTTTTTTAAAAAAAAGTCTTACCGTGGGAAATCCAGCTTAAAAACCGTAAAAGATCGATAACTGAAGCCAGGGCTGGCTACAGCTCACCCTGTCAATCTTTTGCAAGCCCCATCTGGTGCCCCCAGCCCCTCCACCCAGGCCGGCTGCCTCCCCCAGACTCACTTCAGATGCCAGAAGTAAAAATGGCCGATCCTCTGGTTGGTGAGGGCCTTCATGGTGAGGAAGCGGGCCAGGGGATTGTCCAGGTACTGTTCGTATTTGAGGACCTGGGAGGAAACAACGGACAAGTCAGAGGGAGGGGGCAGAGCTGGCACCGGAGGGGGGGAGAGGGGGGAGGACCAAGGAAAGGAAAGAGATCCTATTTATGGTAAAGGGTCTCCTGCCTGAGCAGGGGGTTGGACTAGATGACCTCCGAGGTCCCTTCCAACTCTTGTCATTCTGTTTTTGAGAAGAGATTGGAACCTGAAATAATACAGGATCTCCTGCCTGAGTGGGGGGTGGGTGGGTCTAGATGACCTCCAACGTCCCTTCCAACTCTGTCATTGTGTTTTTAAGAAGAGAATGGAAGCTACTTTGTCTGAAATAATACAGGGTCTCCTGCCTGAGTACGGGGTGGGTCTAGATGACCTCCAAGGTCCCTTCCAACTCTGTTATTCTGTTTTTGAGAAACAATTTGAAACTACTTGTCTAAAATAATATAGGGAATCCTGCCTGAGCAGGGGTTTGGACTAGATGACCTCCAAGGTCCCTTCCACCTCTGTCATTCTGTTTTTGAGAAGAGATTGGAACCTGAAATAATACAGGGTCAACTGCCTGAGCAGGGGGTTGGGCTAGATGACCTCCAAGGTCCCTTCCAACTCTGTCATTCTGTTTTTGAGAAACAATTTGAAACTACTTGTCTAAAATAATATAGGGAATCCTGCCTGAGCAGGGGTTTGGACTAGATGACCTCCAAGGTCCCTTCCACCTCTGTCATTCTGTTTTTGAGAAGAGATTGGAACCTGAAATAATACAGGGTCTCCTGCCTGAGCAGGGGGTTGGACTAGATGACCTCCAAGGTCCCTTCCAACTCTGTCATTCTGTTTTTGAGAAGAGATTGGAACCTGAAATAATACAGGGTCAACTGCCTGAGCAGGGGGTGGGTCTAGATGACCTCCAAGGTCCCTTCCACCTCTGTCATTCTGTTTTTGAGAAGAGATTGGAAGTTACTTTGTCTGAAATAACATAGGGGCTCCTGCCTGAGCATGGGGTGGGTCTAGATGACCTCGAAGGTCCCTTCCAGCACTCCAATTCTGTTAATCCGTTTTTAAGAAGAGATTGGAACCTGAAATAATACAGGGTCAACTGCCTGAGCAGGGGGTGGGTCTAGATGACCTCCAAGGTCATCTACCTGCACCAGCTGGATGAGGTACTGGGAGAGCTTGTCGTCGGTCAGTCCCTTGACCAGGCACTTCAGGGCGAACTCGCGGATGACCGGATCCGGGAAATTGCAGTCCAGCAGCTCCATGGAGAGCTCCGGCTTGATCAGCGGCCATTCCCGCAGGAGGCAGTACATCTGGGGGGGGGACAGGTGGTGGGGGGAAACAGAGAATGGTATAATTCAGGGGTAGGCAACCTTGGCTCTTTTATGACTTGTGGACTTCAACTCCCAGAATTCCTCAGCCAACATGGGGGAACTATGGCTCCCTTGATGACTTAAAGACTTCAACTCCCAGAATTCCTCAGCCAGCCATGCCTGGTTTTTTTCCCTATTTCTTAGAGCGGAGAGATTGCTGAGGAAGGGATTACAAGAGAGTAAACAGCTTCTGAGAGTTGAAGTCCACCAGTCATAAGAGCCACGGTTGCCTACCCCTAGTATAGTTCATGGCGGGGGTCTCCCGAGCCTGCCGGAAGGTTCCCGGTGCTGCCAACTCTAGAGCGTTCTCGACTTAACGGTCACAATGGAGGTCAACATTTCCGCCGCTAAGCGAGACATTGGCTAAGCGAGTTTTGCTCCAGTCTGCGACTTTTCTTGCTGCGGTTCTTAAGTGAATCGCAAATACTGGAGGCTTTTAAGAAAAGAGATTTGGACAGCCCTTTGTCTGAAACGGGATAAGGTTTCCTGCCTGAGCAGGGGGGGTGGACTAGAAGACCTCCAAGGTCCCTTCCGACTGTGATTCTGCAAGGATTTCCTATCTGAGCAGGGGGCTGGGCTAGAGGACCTCCAAGGTCCCTTTTTTCAGTGCCGTTGTAACTTTGAACGGTCACTAAACGAATTGTTGTGTGTCAAGGACGGCCTGTAAAATGTGAGACGGCTGCTTTAAAGGGCAGGGAGCTCACAGCGCCCAATCAAGGAGGCCCAGAGGAGCAATTTGGGGAGGGGGCATCTGCCTGCCAGGAGCCAAACCGTCAGTGGCTGCTCTCCCCCCTCCCCCTGCAAATTTCCCATGGGCCCCGGCTGGAGCGCAAAGGATGCTGGTCTCCGCTCACCTGGGCCACCTCGTCTCGCGAGTTCCACTTGACGGACAGCAGCAACTTGGGCAGGGTCTCCGGGATGTTAAGGCAGTAGTGCCTGGAAGGAGAGGGGGGGCTGTGGAAGGCAAGGCCGGGCCGGGGTGGGGGACAGCCCCTCTCAGCTGTCCAACCCCTCTCGGCTGTCCGGCACCCACCCACCCACCACCCACTCACCGGTGGCGCCAAAGGAAGTCCTTCTCCTGCTCCGTGATCTCCGACAGGGGGTCCCGGTTGCAGACATTGCGTAGCTGCTCCAGTTCGCTCTCGTCCAATGAGCTGTCGCGGGCCAGGCGGTTGCTCTGGAAGAGGGTGTGGGGGGGGGGAGAGATGTCAGCCCCCTCCCCTTTATGGATCATAGCAAGACAGAACCAGTTAGAACACCGTTTCCCAACTGTGGCAATTTTCAGGTGGGTGGACTTCAACTCCCAGAATTCCCCAGCCAGCCGTGCCTGGGTTTTTTTTTCTCCTATCCCTTAAAGGGGAGAGATTGGAGATGAAGGGATTATAAGAGAGTAAGCAGGGCCACAACGAGTATGCTCACTATTCCAGGGATCTCCATCCTTGGCCAATTCAAGACTGGTGGACTTCAACTCCCAGAATTCCCCAGCCGGCCATGCCTGTTTCTTTTTCTCCTATCCCTTAAAGCGGAGAGATTGGAGAGGAAGGGATTATAAGAGAGTAAGCAGGGCCACAATGAGTATGCTGGCTGGGGAATTCTGGGAGTTGAAGTCCACCCACTGCGACCGTCATAAATACGAGTTGGTTGCTAAAGCATCCAAATTCGGATCACGGGACCAGGGGGAATGTTGCAGTGGCCGTACGTCTGAAAAACGCTCGGTTTTTTTCACTACTGTTGGAACTTCGGTCGCTAAATGAACTTTTCATAAGTCTGGGACTCCTTGTATAAGGTTGCCCACCCTACAGGGCAACAGACGTATCTGGCTTTCCCGTAGAATCTAGGCCGGAGAGGACCTTGGGGGTCTCCTTGTCCGACCCCCCGCCCAGGGAACCCTCAGCCGGAGCTGCCCTACTGCGGCCTGGCACGCCGAGCAGGGCCCGTGGCCCCCTTACCAAGCCCACCATACAGTAGTTGAGGCCCAGCTCCCGCGACATGGCCCAGTTGGCGTGTTCCTCGATTTCGGCACCATCAGCAAATTTCACCGGGTGGCTGTACCAGGTGAATTCCAGTTCCAGGCACGGGGTCTCCTGTAGCAGCAAAGAAGAGGTCAACTACCCCCCCTCCTGGAAGCCGGGTACCCCTTTCCCCTCCCACCCAGCCCCGATGTGGAGGGTCCCACTGATCAGCCAACTCCCACGGAAGTCACCCCCCTCGTGGGTGGTCTCACCTTGTTTGGATTGGACCCCCCGACTCCGATGGGATTCAGCAAGTCCTCCAGGCCGTGGGGGACCGGCCACAGGTTGAGGGCCATCTTGCCACCCACCAGGGTGTCCTTGTAGTCAAAGAGGTTGATGTTGCCCCAGGCCAGGGGGCAGTGCTCCTGCGGAGGGAAAGGGGGGGACGGGGTCAGAGAACGTTGGCCACCGTCCCTCAAGCTGACGCTGAGCATCGCTGAACCTTCAGCAGAGCGGCCTTTCTTGAAGGAGGGAGCTGGGGCGGGGAGGATGTGGAATAGGCCAGGGGTCTCTGTGGCAACTGTAAGACTGGCGGACTTCAACCCCCAGAATTCCCCAGCCAGCATACTCATTGTGGCCCTGCTTACTCTCTTATAATCCCTTCGTCTCCAATCTCTCCGCTTTAAGGGATAGGAGAAAAAAAAAACAGGCATGGCTGGCTGAGGAATTCTGGGAGTTGAAGTCCACCAGTCTTAAATTGGCCAAGGATGGAGACCCCTGGAATAGTGAGCATACTCGTTGTGGCCCTGCTTACTCTCTTATAATCCCTTCGTCTCCAATCTCTCCGCTTTAAGGGATAGGAGAAAAAAAAAAACAGGCATGGCTGGCTGAGGAATTCTGGGAGTTGAAGTCCACCAGTCTTAAAGTGGCCAAGGATGGAGACCCCTGGAATAGGGAACCCACAGTGAGGCGGGGGGGCACTGCCACCCACCCTCAGCCGGGGGTTTTCAGCACAATATGCCGAAGATGGCAGTATTAGGATAAACTGTTTTTTATCTGAATTTTTTCAACTATCAAAAGCAGGCAAGTACACACAGGCAGTCCTTGATTTTACAACCCTTCGTTCAGTGACCATTTTTAAGGTACAACGTCACTGAAAAGTGACTTACGACCGTTTGTCACCCTTAACAACCGTTGCAGCATCCCTGTGATCACGTGATCAAAATCCGGACGCTGGGCAACGGACTCGTCTTTATGACGGTCGCGGGGTCCCTTTGGCGACCTTCCGACGGGCGAAGTCAAGGGGGAATCCAGGCTCACTTAACAGCCGCGTGACAAGCTTAACGACTGCAGTGATTCACTTAGCAACGACGGTCGTAAAGTGGGGCAAAATTCACTTCACCACTGTCTCGCTTAGCCACAGAAATTTTGGGCTCTGTCGTGGCCGTACCTGGGGCTTCGCTGAAGTTCCGGTCCAACGGTGGGGCTGCCCCCCAACACTCACCTCTTTGGCCCCCTTCCGGCCCTTGACGGAGCAGATGGACACGCAAAGACGAGCCGCACGCGGCAGGTCGGTCAGGTAGATGTCGTACGAAAGCCATTCGTTCCACCTGGGAGCAAAACGGCGGCACTGGAATCAGCCGAGCAGCAAGATGTCCCCCCTGCTTGGGTTCCCGGTTGTTTTCCGTCCCCACCTTAAGGAGACACCACCTCTGCCCCCTGCCCCCCAGGCTGGCCGTGCCAAGGAGCTTCCTGCCCTTGCCGGGGCCATGGGCACTGCTGCTCAGGCCGGGCACAGCGGCCTCTCCCTTCTCCCGCCCTTACCGAGGGTTCGAGCACGGCACGCGCTGAGTGTTGACGTTGTCACAAAGCGGTTCGCCACCGTGGAAAATTCCCGTCCGGACATAGATCTAGGACAAAGGGAGAGCGGAATGAAAGGCTTCGCCTGCTTGAAATCCGCTCCAGGGAGCCCTCGACGTACGACCGTTCATTTAGTGAATGTCCGAAGTTATGACAGCCCTGAAAAAAGCAACTCCAGACCCTTTTTCAACTTTACGGCTATTGCAGCCTCCCCAGGGTCACACGATCCAAATTCAGACACTTGGTAACTGACTCCTATTTACGACGGTTGCAAATCCCGGGGTGATCGGCTTTTGTGACCTGCTGACGGGCAAAGTCCATGGGAAAGCCGGATTCACTTAACAACCACGTTACTTGCTTAACAACCACAACGATTGCCTAAACGACTGTGGCAAGAAAGGTTGTCAAACGGGGCAAAACCCGCTTAACAAATGTCTTGCTTAGCAAAAGGCATTTTGGGGCTCAATGGTGGTCATAAGTTGAGGACTCCCTGTAGTTACTTCCTCTCCCAGTGGTTGAGGATTATGGGCGGTGACGCCTAGCATTGGTAGCAAACTATGGAAGACTGAGGACGGTATGCAAGCCGGCACATCCTTCTGTACTTGTGAGCAGCTGATGGCTACGAGAGGGAGCTTCGCTCTGCTCCGGTGGGTCCCCCATTCCGGCATTCCCAATCTCTTTCCCTGGAGTTTTTCAGGGACCCACATCTAATTGACTGGAATCATGTGGGGTGAAATGCAGAGGCGGTCACTTCAGCCAATAAGAAGCTGCTGCTGTCGGGTCAACACAATCGACCTTATACGAAAAGATGGAAACTGACCGGGCTGCTGAGCCAGATCAAGGAACGCCCCCAATAATTTCAGGAGGCAGCGTGGACCTAAACTCGCCCACCTTATCTATGTCCCTGATGTTCACGTTCACGTAGGTGGCGCACAGGATCTTGATGCGCAGGAGGCTGTTGATGGACCAGAGGGACTTGGTGGGCACGTCTCCGTTCACGTGCGAGGAGGTGGCTGACCGGCGCGCGTACGAGGGCAGCACGAAGACGTTGGCCGGCAGTTGGCTGTAGAGGCTCTCCTTGCTCATCAGCATCAGGTGGGGCAGGCGGCCGATGGCGATGCAGTTCCTCATGTACTGCAGGAAGAAGGGAACACCGGAGGTCAGGAGGAGGAGAGACCAGGCAGCGTCAAGACCGCACAACAGCTTCAGCAGAGATTCGGGCCCGATTCGTTTATTCGTTCTTCTGGCTACTTCTGACCCCCAAATTCTAATCTCAGAAGCGCCTCTTCCTGGCCACCCCTGCTCTGCACGTCGGGAGAGAGCCACGCCGAAGAGGACAAGGAAGAAGAGACAGCTCTTCAGCTGTCCTCACCCCGTTGTCTTCTGCAGCCAACCCCACCCCACAGAAGGTGGTACAACTCTTGAGGAGGACAATCTCGGAGTCTTTTTACCCCGGCGGTGGATTCTGCAGCACCCAAAGCTTCCGGGGTCCTTCTGAAAGGGAGCCCTGCATGTCTGGGGCAACTGGATTCAAAGGACAGACTTTTGATGGGAGCAAGGGGGCCCACCAGACCAGCAAGGCAAGTCACGGGTCCCATTGACTAGGAATCGTCATCTGGGGGGACCGTGAAAAAGGGCCTTCTTGGTGACAGCCCCTCTCATGCTGTGGTAGGCCTCCACCCTGCTTCTTCTCCAAAGGCCCTCTAAAAATTTGGTTTGGTCAACGGGCCTGAAGTCGCCTATATGTGAGTTGGGTGGCCCTATAAATTTCATAGATAGATGGATGGATGGATAGATGATAGATAGATAGATAGATAGATAGATAGATAGATAGATAGATAGATAGATAGATGATGGATGGATGGATGGATGGATGGATGGATGGATGGATAGATAGATAAGAATTTTTTGCTCTGAGCGGGGAATGGCCTCAAGGCTTCCCTTGGACCCTTCTATCTTCTATCTAGGAGGCTGGCCCTCCTCTTCCTCTTCCTCCTATTCTCTTCTTCTTTCTTCTCCTCTTCCTCTTTCTCCTCCCCCTCCCATGCATTATTAGAATTACTACTTAGAGCAGGACTCTCCAAACGCTTTAAAACTCCCCTGGGACTAATGCCCTCCTTTCGATAGGTATACCAATGGCGGCCTGTTTTACTCTCTTGTGATCCCTTCCTCTGCAATCTCTCCACTCTCTGTTCTGCTCTAGGAAGTAGGAGGAAAGAAAATGGCTGGCTGAGGAATTCTGGGAGTTGAAGTCCACAAGCCTTAAACGTGGCCAGGTTTGGAGACCCCTGACTTCAAGGCTGAGAAAAAATATATGTATAAAAAAGGCACACTCCCTCAACACAACCACAGGGACCCCACCAACACTCTTGACCCTAGCTTGGGGGTAAAAAAATACAGCAAAGTTTTCAAAGTCCTCCAGACCAGGGGTCCCCAACCCTCGGTCTGTGGACCGGTACCGGGCCGTGGCATGTCAGCAACTGCTCCGCACAAAAAACCACGCACTTTCCAATCCGTTGGAAAACCTCTCTCCACGGAACCGGTTATCCCTGGTGCCCAAAAGGTTGAGGACTTCTGCTTCAGACCACCAGCAGGATGAGAGCTGAAGGACTTCATGTGTGTGTTTGTGTGTGTGTGTGTGTTTTTGTCTGTGTGCCATTCCAGAGCGAGAAGACCCGCTTCCTGGTTCCCGAGAGATGGTTCCTGTTGGATCGACTGGACCCCGACGACAACAGGAGCCCCCCCCAAAGTGCTGAGAAAGGCCGTCTCGTCGTAGGCTTCCCCCCCTCACGAGTGGAACATGACCGACTCCCCCATGAAGAGGTCGTTTATGAGCAGCGTCGGCGTCTGGAACTCGTTCATGAACGGGACCATGAGGACGTGCGTTTCCGCGTCGACAAGCCCGCTCTCCACGTACGACGCGCAGAAGAAGGCCTACCGGAGCCGCTAGTGGACGAGCCCGTCGCGGTCGTGGGGCGTCTTGAGGGTGTATTTCTGTTTGTCGTTGTTTGGGGACACAATAACCCAAATGGTCACTATGATCCGACCTTCAGGGATGGGGGGGGAAAAGCAGGACAAGCAACGGTCACTCGGGTGCGTCCGCGGGAGGCCAAGCGCGGGAGAAAATAAAATCAAGGGGAGGGGAACTGGGACCCGTATGCAGTTGTGCGGCAGCCACAGCTCCGGGATTGTTGACATTGTAAGCTGCGCCAGAGTTATCCCGTGGTAAAGATGGGCAGCCAATAAATTTTTACAAATTGATTAATGAACTAATAAACCTGGGAAGATCACAACTGACATGAGTTTTCTCTTTTGGCAGGAATCGTCCTATTCCCAGAAGCATTTTAGAAAAAAATGGGAAAATCTTCTTAGACCTGATTTAATTTTGTTTTATTTCTTGACTTACAAACACTTTTAGGCGCCTGCGATCTACTCCTCTCTAAGCCCTGATCAGTCAGCACAACAGATCAGGGGTCTCCAAGCTTGGCCCCCCCTTTAAGACTTGTGGACTTCGACTCCCAGAATTCCTCAGCCAGCCATGCCTGGTTTTTTCCCCCCTCTCTCCTACTTCCTAGAGTGGAGAGATTGCAGAGGAAGGGATTACAAGAGAGTAAACAGGCCACAATGGGTATACCTGTCAAAAGGAATGCAGGAGTCCCAGGGAATTCTGGGAGTTGAAGTGCACAAGTCTTAAACCGGACAATCTGGAGACCCCTGCAGTAAATCACAATTCTAATTCTGACCCCCCCCCCCCGATAAATATAAGGCAGCTTCAGCCCACAAGGCAGCATTTGTGGAGCATTATCTTATTCAGACAGCCAAATCTTTGANGCAGCATCCGAAGGGGGGGAGTGCTCACCTTGTACTGGCTGAGGGGGTACTTCTCCAGCAAATACTCGTCGCAGCCGCAGACCTTGAGCAAGTACTTGCCCTGGTACTCCTGCACGCAAAGGCGCAGCTGTTCGGGCGAGAGGTGCATGCTGCGCGTCTTCTTCCGGATGGCCTCGGCGATCACCTGCTCGGGCAGCGCATCGTGGGGCGTCTTGAGGGTGTATTTCTGTTTGTCGTTGTTTGGGGACACAATAACCCAAATGGTCACTATGATCCGACCTTCAGGGAGGGGGGGGGAAAAGCAGGACAAGCAACGGTCACTCGGGTGCGTCCGCGGGAGGCCAAGCGCGGGAGAAAATAAAATCAAGGGGAGGGGAACTGGGACCCGTATGCGGTTGTGCGGCAGCCACAGCTCCGGGATTGTTGACATTGTAAGCTGCGCCAGAGTTATCCCGTGGTAAAGATGGGCAGCCAATAAATTTTTACAAATTGATTAACTAACTAATAAACCTGGGAAGATCACAACTGACATGAGTTTTCTCTTTTGGCAGGAATCGTCCTATTCCCAGAAGCATTTGAGGAAAAAATGGGAAAAATCTTCTTAGACCTGATTTAATTTTGTTTTATTTCTTGACTTACAAACACTTTTAGGCGCCTGCGATCTAGTCCTCTCTAAGCCCTGATCAGTCAGCACAACAGATCAGGGGTCTCCAAACTTGGCCCCCCTTTAAGACTTGTGGACTTCGACTCCCAGAATTCCTCAGCCAGCCATGCCTGGTTTTTTCCCCCCTCTCTCCTACTTCCTAGAGTGGAGAGATTGCAGAGGAAGGGATTACAAGAGAGTAAACAGGCCACGATGCGTATACCTGTCAAAAGGAATGCAGGAGTCCCAGGGAATTCTGGGAGTTGAAGTCCACAAGTCTTAAACCGGACAATATGGAGACCCCTGCAGTAAATCACAATTCTAATTCTGATCCCCCTCCCATAAATACAAGGCAGCTTCAGCCCACAAGACAGCATTTGTGGAGCGTTATCTTGTTCAGACAGCCAAATCACTCCATCTACGGGTATTCCCCGAGTTATGACCGCAATGGAGCCGGCCCATCGTGGTCAAAATTCGTGACAGACATCAAAGAGGCTCGTCACATGACCAGCTGGATTTTTTTCGAGCTTTTTAGCTACACACCTCAAGCAAGTCTACAGTTGTCAAGCGAACGGCATGGATCTTAAGTGAGCCCACGGCAAAACCACCGTAAAACACAGTCACATGACTGTGGGACGCTGCAAACAACCAACTGGGGTCCAGTTGTGACTCCCCCAAATGTGGTCACGTGGCTGCAGGAAGGCGAGCGTCAGAAGTTTTGAGTCCAGGTTGTAAATACAGACTTGGCTAAATCTGCCGGGACTATGAAGGTTTTGCTAAACAATCGGCCTCAAGTTGACCCGGGGTTGCAATTACAGGGAGTCCTCTACTTACGACCCCAAAATTTCCATCGCTAAGTGAGACATTTGTTCAGTGAGTTTTGCCCCGTTTTATCACCCTTCTTGCCCCGGTTGTTAAGTGAACCCCTGCAGGAGTTCAGTGACTAACACGGTCGTTAAGCAAAGCTGGCTTTTTCCCCTTCGACGTTGCTTGTCAGACAGCCGCAAAAGGGGATCCCATGACCCCCGGGACGCTGCAACCGTCATAAATACGAGTCAAGCGTCTGAATTTGGATCACGTGACCCTGGGGGGAATGCCGCAACGGTCACAAGTGTGAAACATGATCCTGGTCACTTTTTTTCAATGCGGCTGTAACTTCAAACGGTCACTAAAGGAACAGTCGTAAGTTGAGGACTGCCTGTAGATCTTTGCAAGCTTTGAGAAGCCGAGGACCACTTTGGGGCACTCCTCCCGTCAGATAATCCGCGGACCGTCTGCAGGTGATTTACACCTGGCAGAGGCAGCACTGAGCATGCCCAGAACCACATGCAGTTTATCGGGAATAAACGGTGCCTCGGAAACAAACTGGAAACTGAGGCAGCTTTGACTTCTCCCCAACCTGCTGCCTCCCCCGCCGGGCTCACCTTTGTCCAACTTGCTGTACAGGTGTTTGGGCAGGTCAGGGCTGGATTCCACGTTGGGGGGGTAGACGTACAAGGCCTGGCTTTGGGGTCCCGTTGACCCTCTCGTCTCCACCGCCTCGCGGCAGACGGAGAGGATGTTGCGCCGAAATTCCTGCACCTCGGGGTCTTTCACCAGCTCAAATTCGCAGATGGGCATCCCGATGGCAAAGCCTTTGGAGCGAAGATTTTTGATTAGTTTGTTTATCAAAAGTATTTATTCGTTCTCGTTGTTTTTTTTAATGCTGTTCAGGAGATTGCAATACCAAATGCAAAAGAAAAAAAAAATGAACCGCAGAAAAGGATATTAAAAAAAATAAATGTGCATTAAAAATGTGAATTCACTTTTTTTTTAAATATTCTAGTCTAGTTTTGTTTTGCCTCTGTTTAATGTTTTTTTTTTCTTTTGTATTTTGTATTTTAATATTTTGAATGAAATAAGGAGGGACAAAAAATATATTTATTGGACGCTTGTCTCTCACCGCAGAGTAACTCTGGGCAGCTTACAATATTAAAAGGATAAAACTGTACAAAACCTATACAGATATGAATAAAATAGTGTAAAAATATAAATACTTAACCTTAATGTTGTCTGGATTCTAACGGAATTGTTTTTAGAATAGAATAGAATAGAATAGAATAGAATAGAATAGAATAGAATAGAATAGTGATAAGAATAGAATAGAATAGAAAATAGAATAGAAAATAGAATAGAATAGAATAGAATAGAATAGAATAGAATAATGATAAGAATAGAATAGAAAATAGAATAGAAAATAGAATAGAATAGAATAATGATAAGAATAAAATAGAATAGAAAATAGAATAGAATAGAATAGAATAGAATAATGATAATAGAATAGAATAGAAAATAGAATAGAATAGAATAGAATAGAATAATGATAAGAATAGAATAGAATAGAAAATATAATAGGATAGAATAGAATAGAACCTGGAGGGGACCTTGGAGGTCTTCTAGTCCAGCCCCCCACTCAAGCAGGAGAACCTACACCGTCTCAGACAGGTGATTGTCTAGTCTCTTCTTAAAAACCTCCAGTGATGGAGCACCCACAATTTCTGGTGGCAAGTTGTTCCACTGGTTAATTGTCAGGAAGTTTCTCCTTAATTCCAGGTTGCTTCTCTCCTTGATCAGTTTCCAACCCTTGTTTCTCGTCCTTCCCTCTGGTGCTTTGGAGAATAACGTGACCCCCCTCCTCTTTGTGGCAGTCCCCCCCACAAATACTGGGCTGATCTGGGCCCCCGATTCATCAGAGACCGGGATCAATGGGGAATGCCGGGCCACGAATCGTGTGACGCAGGCGGCCTCCCTTCTCCCCACCCTGGGACTCCCCCCACCCACCCAGGTGTGGTGGGCCTGGCCTGGACTGACCGATCTCCCGGTTGAGGATCTTCTCCTCCCGGTTTCCCATGGGCTCCACCACCTTCAGGATCGGCTGGAAGAGGCGCAGGTCACACAGACGCCGAGACTCGTCGAAGAATTCCTCCCGTTCGGCTTCTTGGGTGACCCCCACAAAGATGTAGGACGATTCCTCCTACAAAACCAAGGGGAGAAGGAATTGGGGAGGGGTAAAGGAGCCCCCAGAAACAGACCCCCCTCTTTTCATACAGGCAAGTGCTTGACTTACAACAGCTCGCTCCGTTCAAAGTTACAACAGGACGAAAAAAAAGAGACTTACGGCCGTTTTTCACACTTATGACCGTTGCATGTGAACAAAATGCGGACGCTCAGCAACCGACTCACATTTATGACGGTCGCAGTGTCCCGGGAGGGGCCACACAATCCCCTTTTGCGACCTTCTGACAAGCAAACTCAATGGGGGGGAGCCGGATTCGCTTAACGACCGAGTGACTCGCTTAACAACCGCAGCGATTCACTTAACGGCTGCGGCGAGAAAGGTCGTAAAATGAGGCAAAAACCCCCTTGACTGTCTCTCACACGGCCACTGAAATCTGGGTCTTCAATCGGAGCCCGTTGCCAATTGTCTGAATTGACCACAGGGATGGCTGCGACGGCCGTTAAGTGTGAAAAAAAAATAGCCCTAGGTCCCTTTTTTCAGTGCCGTCGTAACTCTGAATGAATTGTTGTAAAGGTTGTAAAGGTGTTACCTGTACACATTTGGAAGCCAGCGCGTTCTTCCCCAAACGGGGGGAGGGTCTGATTCTCGCGCCTTTCTCTTTAGCTCCTCAACTACCCTCCAATAAATTGGTGCCCCTCCCCTTTGGTTTATTTAATAATATTAATAATAATAATAAAGTTGGAAGGGACCTTGGAGGTCATCTAGTCCAACCTCCTGCTCAGGCAGGTAACCCTACACCATTTCAGACAAATGGCTGTCCAGTCTCTTCTTAAAAACTTCCAGTGTTGGAGCATTCACTGCTTCTGGAGGCAGGTGGTTCCACTGGTTAATTGTTCTAACTGGCCAGGTGTGTTACCTGCCCTGGGCTCACCTGCAGCAGGTGGAAAAGCGGATACTTCCTGGCCTCCTTGAAGAGGTCCTGCTTGATGCCCCGGAGCGTGGCCTCCCGCAGGCATTCCAGGGTGACCATCATCCCGTTGGGCAGGCAGCAGTCCACCATGATCCGGGGGGGCATGAGGTGGAGCCCCCATAGCTCTCCGGAGGACGGCCGGGGTGGCATGGCCACGAGCGGGAGGGAGGGCCTCGGCACGTTGACGGAGTTGCGGCGGGGGGGTCAAAGCATCCCGGCTCACCTGGGGGGTAAGGAGGAGGGAGAGGAGGGTCTGGTGTTGGACGCTGTGCTAAACCGTGGCTTATCTGCATCCTTGGTGGAGTAAATGAATTGGTCGGTGTGGTGGCCTAACGGCCGAGCCCAAATCTCACCCACCCCGTTGTGACTTTCAGAGGGGGTGAAGATCAAGAACCAGAGTTTTGGATCTCCCTCAACACCCAAAGGGGTGGTGGTGGTGGTGGTGGAGGAGGAGGAGGAGGAGGAGGAGGAGGAGGAAAAACAAGACTATGGGGTCCTTGGTGCTCTCTAAGCTGCCTTTTTCTCTTGCAGACGTTTCATGACCCAATTAGGTAATATCCTCAGTGGGGGGGGGATTGCAGGAGGGAGGAGGAGGAAGGAAGGAAGGTAGGAAGGAGGGAAGGAAGGAAGGAAGGAAGGAGGAAAGGAGGGAAGGAAGGATGAGAGGAAGGAGGGAAGGAAGGAGGGAAGGAAGGAGGGAAGGAAGGAGGAAAGGAAGGAAGGATGAGAGGAAGGAAGGATGAAGAAAGGATGAGAGGAAGGAAGGAAGGAAGGATGAGAGGAAGGAGGGGAGGAAGAAGGGGAGGAAGGAAGGATGAGAGGAAGGAGGGAAGGAAGGAGGGAAGGAAGGAAGGATGAGAGGAAGGAAGGATGAGAGGAAGGAAGGAGGGAGGAAGGAAGGAAGGAAGGAAGGAGGGAGGGAAGGAAGGAAGGAAGGAAGGAAGGAAGGAGGGAAGGAAGGAAGGAAGGAAGGAAGGAAGGAAGGAAGGAAGGAAGGAAGGAAGGAAAGACGGACCCCGGTGTCCTTGGTGCTCTCTGAGAGTGGTTTCCTTGCAGACCTTTCAGGACCCAACTAGGGAACATCATCAGTGCTAGGAGGGGGGAGGAAGAGGAGGAGAAGGAGGAAGACTATGGGGTCCTTTGTGCTCTCTAAACTGGGTTGTTCTCTTGCAGACGTTTCATGACCCAATTAGGTAATATCCTCAGTGAGGGGGTTGCAGGAGGGAGGAGGAGGAGGAGGAGGAGGAGGAGGAGGAGGAGGAGGAGGAGGAGGAAGGGTGAACCCCACAGAGTGCCCAGGGCCCATCCAGCCGCAGCCCCCCTGCTCCGGTTACCTACCCCAGAGGAGGGCAGGAGAGGACGATGGGCCGTGCGGATGCGCCAGAGAGCAGCCCTTCTCCGAAGGGGCCGGCCAGACCCCCCTTGCTGGCCAGCCTGGTCTCAGGAGCCCACAACAGTTGTCATCTTTGTGACTTGCACTCCTACAAAGCCAGCATCAGTTGCTAGGGAGACGCGGAAGAGGCAAAGAAAATAAATACACAAAAATTTAAAAATCAAGATAAAAAAGAACTTAGAAATAGGTTGGGTTTTTGTTAAGCCAGACAACCCATAAGCTCCTGGCTGATCGTTTCAGAGATTGCAAGCCGTCCTCCACTTACGACGACAACTGAGCCCAAACAGTTGTTAAGTGAGCTTTGTCCCATTTTGCCACCGTTTTAAAGTGAATCATCCGGAGTTGACACGGTCGTTAAGTGAGTCTGGCTTCCCCCATTGACTTTGTTCGTCAGAAGGTCGCAAAAGGGGATCACATAGGCCCCCCGGGACGCTGCGACCGTCATAAATACGAGTCAGTTGCCAAGCTAATGAATTTTGATCAGGTGACCCTGGGGATGCTACGGTCCTAAGTCGCTTTTCTCAGTGCCGTTTTAAGTTCGGTCACTAAACAAGCGGTCGTAAGTGGAGGACCACCTTGCCTTGCCTTACCGGATCCTTCCAAGGTTCTTAAAAATCCAGGGGGACGTTTGGAGATGCTTGGCTGCCTCCAAAGGGCAGCCCAGGGAAGCCCCAGGAAGCGGCCACAGCCAGCCCTTGAGTGACCCTTGGTTATGATGTCATAAAATGCTCTAAGGTCACGAAGGGATTTCCCCCCCCCCCCAAATCTGCCCCATTTCAATTCCACGGGAGTCCCGGATTCAGGATGCAGGTATCCCCCTTTCAGCTGAGAAAGGGGGTCTGACTGGCTGCCGTGGGCTGAATTTGAGGAAGGGGTGCCGAAGGTTTCCGTCCCGCTGGGCCTCGGGGGGTTGGACTAGATGACCTACAAGGTCCCTTCCAATTCTTGTTACTCTGTTATGGGGGCTCTAACCCTGGAGGTTTTCAAGAAGAGACTGGACGGTCATTTTTGTCCGGAATGGTCTCTGGGGGGGGGGGTCTCCTGCTTGAACAGGGGGTTGGACTAAATGACCTCCAAGGTCCCTTCCAACTGTTAAAAGGTTGACTCGGGTTTTAGGCTGGAACGTTCTAGTTTTTCTTCAGGATCTTTTGAATTGAAGGGGATAACGGATTGTTCGTGTTACCTTCTTCCTGCCACAGACACACACACAAACACACACACACACACACCCCGGGAGGCGAGCCTGACCAAGAGGGATGCTCAGACGTTCAGTGAACATGGGGGTCAGGAAATGGGGAGGGGGCGTTTCCTGGGCTTATGGGAGGCGACCCGCAGGAAACGGGAGGGGGGGGGTCAGGGAAGAGGGGCTGAAACGGGCGGGGGGCTTCGGCCCTGCCATCGAGCGGGGCGCCATCTTGACTTTTTTGACCCCGGTGGACCCGGGGCTCGAAGCCGAGCCGGACCGCGATCCAGGCCAGGGGCCGGCAGAGCTCAGCCGCCACCGCCTCTCCCGAGCGGACCCCCCGAGCAAATCTCCGCCGTTCAATCGCGGAGCCGGATTCAACTTGGGGCGGGGGGGGGGGGGACTGCCGAGATCCGGGCCTGGCCGGGCCGGAAGGCTTCGCACGGCCGGTTCACGCGGGTGGGAGGTGGGCTTTTCCTGGGGGTCCCTCCCCCCAAGCGGAGAGGGGCAGCCGGGAGGGTCCCGCAGCCAGGCGGGCGCGCCTCCCCCGCGAGTCCCGGCCAGGCGCCGCCGCCGCTCCCCGCAGCGGACCCTCCGTGGGAAAGCGCAGACACGCGAGGGGGGGGAAGCGATGCCCCGGGAAGCCTCCGGCGCGGGACGCGGGCGGGAGGGGGGCGTCCTCGGATGACCCTCCACCCCCCCCAGCCCCCCTCCCGGCGAGCCACCNCTTGACTCTTTTGACCCCGGTGGACCCGGGGCTCGAAGCCGAGCCGGACCCCGATCCAGGCCAGGGGCCGGCAGAGCTCAGCCGCCACCGCCTCTCCCGAGCGGACCCCCCGAGCAAATCTCCGCCGTTCAATCGCGGAGCCGGATTCAACTTGGGGCGGGGGGGGGGTGGACTGCCGAGATCCGGGCCTGGCCGGGCCGGAAGGCTTCGCACGGCCGGTTCACGCGGGTGGGAGGTGGGGAGGGGGCTTTTCCTGGGGGTCCCTCCCCCCAAGCGGAGAGGGGCAGCCGGGAGGGTCCCGCAGCCAGGCGGGCGCGTCTCCCCCGCGAGTCCCGGCCAGGCGCCGCCGCCGCTTCCCGCAGCGGACCCTCCGTGGGAAAGCGCAGACACGCGAGGGGGGGGAGCGATGCCCGGGAAGCCTCCGGCGCGGGACGCGGGCGGGAGGGGGGCGTCCTCGGATGACCCTCCACCCCCCCAGCCCCCCTCCCGGCGAGCCACCGGCAGCCCCGCTACTTACTCCGGGGAGGGGGCGGCGGCGGCGGCGGCGGCTGCGTCACAGAGCTGGGCTCCCCCGCCGGACCCCGCGCCCGCCGCCCGGCATCGCTGCTCGCCGGCCCGGGGAGGGGAGCGCGGCCAGGCCGCGGGGCCGGAGCGGCGGGGGACGGCCGAGGGGGACCGGAGGAGGCCGGCGCGGGAGGGGGCGATGCCCGTTGACAGCCCGACCGACCCTCCGTTCGGCTCCCGGCGGCGCTGCTGCTGCGGCGGCTTCTGCTGCGGACAAAGACGGCGGCGCTCCGAGGCTCCCGGCTCTGCTCTCCTCCGCCTCGGCCGGGTCGCCTCCTCCCGCCGGGGCGGCGCTGCTGCGGCACCGGGTCCCCCCCGCCCCTTTCCCGGCAGAGCCGCTTCTGCAGGCGCCCGAGCCGGCTCCGGGGGCGCCGCTCGCACGGCTGGCTGGCAGGCAGGCAGGAGGCGGAGGGAGGGAGGGCAGCCCCGCCCGGGAGGAGGAGGGGGGGTCTCCCGGCAGGGAAGGGCCCCCTCCCTCTCCCGCCGGGCGGGCGGGGGTCCCGGTGGGTGGGGCTGTTGGAGAGCTGCCCTCCCCCCCAGCTCAGGCCCCGGGGCGGTGGGCTTCCAGCCGGGAGCCCCCTCCGCTAGTCGGCTCCCCCTTGAGGTAGCCCGGGAGCCTCTGCTGCGATGGGGCTGGGGGCTCCTTGGGCAGGCAGGGGCAGGGGGTCTGGCCCCACCGGTGGAGGGCAAGGGGAGCCCGGCTAGCTTGAGGGGCGCAGCGGTGGGGCTTGTTGGGGTGCAGAGCTGGACTTGGGGAGGGGGCAAGTTGATCAGGCACCCCCTGGGAAGTAGGATGGCTGCCCGGAGAGGAAGTGCCTTCCCTGGGACCCCCTTGGGGGCGGTTTGGGGTACGGGGGAGAGGGGCCCGGCCGAAGCTTCTCCTGCCCCCTCAGGCTAGAGATTTAGTGGGACGGTTCTTCCAACAGACCAGGGAAGAACCAGGGTTTGTGCCCCCCCCCAGGCAACGTATAGGGAGCCCTGCCTCTAGGCCCCGGTCCTGGGGGGGCCGGCCTCCTGCATCCGGGAAGAGCCCAAGGGGACAAGAGCCAGGGTTGACTACCCCTGGACAAGACCCTTCCCCACAGCTGATAGTTTAGGAGGCAGCTGCTGCCCAGCGGCCAGAGGGGGGGGGGTCAGTTCTCCCACACACCACATCCCATAATTTAATTTCACTTTCACTTTTAAGGCCAACGTCTCCTTTCTCCGCTTCCAACCCCAAAAAAAGGGACTAAAAATCTTGGGAGTTTTTCCCCCTTGCGGGCACCGCTCTGGCCCACGACTGACTCCCTTTCGCCCCCAGAGGCTTTTTAAAAATCTTCTCCAGTTCTGCAGGCAGCGCGAAGGACTACAGGTCCCATCGTTCCTATCCAGGGCAGGCAAGATCACCAGCATCTGGAGTTCGCAGCCCTTTTGCGCTTTCGACACACTGGTGGTTGTCCTGAATAATTGGATACCGTTTTTGATCCAATGGAAGGGCGTTACAAAAAGTTCGTTCTGGCACTGCCTTTGCTCCCCTTCTCTCAGGGACCCCCCCCCAAAAAAGCTCCCAGGGCCCCCCCAAAAGACATTTCTGTTCCCTGTAATTCTGTTTTAAAACCATGGAAGCCACCGGCCATCGCCACCCTTTAAATCAGGGGTAGTCAACCTTGGCTCTTTTATGACTGGTGGACTTCAACTCCCAGAATTCCTGAGCCAGCCATGCTGAGGGGAAGGGAGAGGTTTCTAAGCTGAGCCAGGCTGGCTCAGGAATTCTGGGAGTTGAAGTCCATGAATCCTAAACGGGGCCATAGTTCCCCCATGCTGGCTGAGGAATTCTGGGAATTGAAGTCCACCAGTCATCAAGGGAGCCACAGTTCCCCCATGCTGGCTCAGGAATTCTGGGAGTTGAAGTTCATGAGTCACAAAATGGTCATAGTTTCATCATGCTGGCTCAGGGATTCTGGGAGTTGAAGTCCACGAGTTATAAAAAGAGCCAAGGTTGACTACCCCTGCTTTTAAATAATAATAAAAAGGTTTGGTGGGTATTTGAGCTTTTTGGTTCTTTCCATTCAAAATGTTCTTTTATTTCTCTTTTATTAGCTGCTACCAAGGTTTTGTTTGGGGTCTAAAGCAGGGCTGTCCACGCTTGGCTAATTTTTAAGACTTGTGGACTTCAACTCCCAGAATTCCTCAGCCTGTTTTTTCTTTTTCTTCCCTCCTCCCTCCTAGAGCGGAGAGATTGCAAAGGAAGGGATTGCAAGAGAGTAAACAGGCCCCAATGGGTGTACATATCGAAAGGAACGCTTTAGTCCCAGGGAACTCTGGGAGTTGAAGTCCAGAAGTCTTGAAGTGGCCAAAAACGGACAGGCCTGGTCTAGTGGTGAGGAAATCACGTGTTTGCCTGGATATTTTAAGGTATTTATTTATATATATTTAGAAAATCCTTTCCCAAGCTCGTTGCCATGTGAAAAAAAAAAAAAAAGATGGATTGACCCCGTTTGAGCCAGCTGGCCACAAAAATGAGCATTTCCCAACCTCTGGACTAAGACACGTCTGTGGAATTTGCGGGCCGTTGAAAGCAAACGCTGAGTCAGCCCTCAAAAATGCGACAGGAACCTCAGTGCAGTCTGAGTTACAGCGGAGTTTTCAAGGAAAGGCCGGACATGAAGAGCTGTCCCAGCTTGGCCACTTTGAAGGACTTGTGGACTTTCAACTCCCAGAATTTCCCAGCTGGGACAGCCCTGTTTTACAGACCACAAACAAAACTCTGGAAGCAGTTAGTAAACAGAATTAAAGCAATACTTTGAACGGAAAGCACCAGAAAAAGATAGGCACACTGAAAAAAAATATACACCGGGATTTTTTTTTTTTTTAAAAAAGCACAGCTGGCTGGGGAATTCTGGGAGTTGAAGTCCACGAGTCTTAAAAGTTGCCCAAGTTGGACAGCCCTGGTGCTCCTGCCTTGAAAAGGGGATCAGACTAAAAAAGACCTCCATCCCTTTTATTCTGTTTTTCTCTTTGCTGCCGTGAAAGTGGGGTGCGGGGAGGCCCAGCTGGGAAAAGACTGCGCCCCCCCCCCAATATTCTGACCAGCCTCGTAGGCAGAAATGCCTCGGGGCCCCATCCTACGCGAGACCCTTGGGGACCTGGGAGTCAGGAAATGGATTTGGCCACTCCGTCCTTTGCGACCTTGAGCAAAACACAGCTTCCTCCAAGGCTGTGCAGTTGCGTCCCCCCCCTCCCCTACTACACCCCCCCCCCGAGGCAGCTGAAACAAAAGAGGCTGACATTCCGGTCAGACCCCGAATCCAAGTCCAGGCGGGGCCCCGAGGAAGCTGCCTCAGCGGATGTGATGATGATGATGGCGGTGGGGAGGCGGTTATCCCAGTAAGAGAGAGAGAGAGAGAGAGGGAGACTCGTTTGGAACTGGCTGCCCTGGTTTTTGGGTGGTGGGAGGGATACCCTAACGAGGCAAAGTTGGGAAATAATAATAATAATAATAAAAATATTTACATGTGTTCTCTCTGGGGTTTGCAACCGGCTTTAAAACGTTTGGTACCAACCCAGGGGCCCCAAAATCCCGTCCATTGGAATAAATTACGCAAATCTGAATAAATTTGCATCCTGATGACTTTTTAACATGCTTGCAAAGCAGGTATTTGAGAAGGAAGCGCCGGGAGAGGCGGATTGGTTGGGCCTTTTAAAACAGATCGAAATTAGTGCAGGGGTAGGCAACCTTGGCTCTTTTAGGACTCGTGGACTTCAACTCCCAGAATTCCTGAGCCAGCAGAGCTGGCTCAGGAATTCTGGGAGTTGAAGTCCACGAGTCCTAAAAGAGCCAAGGTTGCCTACCCCTGCGTTTAGTGACTCCTGTTTATGACGGTCACGGGGTCCCCTGGGGGACGCCTGCTCCCCCTTTTGCAACCTTCATGTTGATCCTTCGGCAACTGCAGGGCTTCCCTTAACAGCTGTGGCAAGACCGGTCGTAAAATGGGGGCCAAACTCACTTAACAACGGACCTTTTTGGCCCTCACTTTGCGATTGTGAGCCAAGGACCCCCCGTACTAGCATTTTTCACTTGCCGATATCCATGTTCCTGGCCTCTTCCTGCTTTGCCCCTTAAGCCTCCTACGATGGTGGGGATAAAAATACACGCAGCTTTTGTCGACTCTGCTGTCGGAACACCGAGGAGGGCATTAAGTGGAAAACTAGCTTTTAATGGAGCTCGGAGTAGGGCGGGAGCAGCAGAGCCTCCGTTACGCAGTACAAGATCCTGGCCAACGAGGAGGGGCAAGTTGAGCCCCCTCAGAGGGGGGGGGACGTTGGAGAGTCGGTTTTTCCCTGGTTTTTTCTCTCCAGGCTCAAAGTTCTGCCTGGTTTGTGGCTCCTTGGCTTCCCGTTGTTGGTTTCGCAGCTCTGTTGAAATGTCAGCCATCCCCAGCTTCCCAAGCCAAAAGGAAAAGCGCAGACGGCGGCCGCCTCTCGTGGTGCTCCTTGGCCCCCCCCCCCGGGAGCCCTCAGACCTGTTCGGGCTGTCTTTCTGGCTGGGCTAGCGAGAGGCGGCGATGTCGGCCGGGCTGCTGCTGTCTGGGCAGGAATGGGGGTGCCTGGCCCCGAGGCGTCTCGCACTGCGGCGGCGCAGAGAAGGACGGCTTCCAACCTGGGCAGGAGGAGCCCGGAGGCCAGTAAGAGAGTCTGCTGGAACCGAGAGGGCCAGGCCCGTCCCCCCCCCAACGAGGGCTGAACCCCACAGCCCCCTCCAGGCCCCACTTCTGAATTGGAATACGCCTCCCTCCCAGCACCGCTTGCTAAAACACCTGCCAGCAAAGCACCCTTCTTACGGGGCAGACAGGAAATGCTGTGCATTTTCCATTCATTCATTCATTCATTCATTCATTCATTCATTCATTCATTCATTCATTCATTCATTCATTTGTTCGTTCATCCATCCATCCATCCATCCATCCATCCATCCATCCATTCATTCATTCATTCATTCATTCATTCATCCTGTCTCTCTCTCTCTCTCTCACCTTTCTGACTCCTCTTCTGTTTTCCCGATGCTTGATCAGGTCCTCGGAGCGTAGCTGCCGCGTTGGGGGCAGTTCTCTCTGGTGGGCTCTTCTTCAACACAGGGGAAACACTTTCAGGCCCCAACTTGAGTTTTTTGCTCCCTGTATGAAATACAAACACAAACACACACACACACACACTATTGTTAGCACAAGAGGGAATCTGAAGACAATCGTTTTCTCCTGAGAATGAAATGAAATGAAAAACCAAGTCTGAGTTGGTGTAGGGCAGTGGTGGCGAACCTATGGCACGCGTGGGCACACGCACCGTCGCCCCAGCCCCACCTCCCACAGCCCCCTCCTCACCAGCAGCCCTCCGGAGGAGAGTCGCCCCCAGGCACGGCCCACACAATGCTGCGCAGCCAAGGACACGGCAGCCGGGCAGCGGGGACAAGACTCCGCCCATGCACCCCATTGCGCACAGATGATGCTGCAGGGCACGGGCGGAGGGCGTGGCCACCATGGTGCTGCTGGGCTGCCTGGGTGATCTGTGGCGGGCCGTGGAGGTGGTGGGTGGTCCAGCAGGCACAGCGGAGCAGGGACAGGGGTGGTGGTTTTGGGGCACTTGGTCTCTAAAAGGTTCGCCATCCCTGGTATATGGGGTCTCCTGCTGGAGCGAGGGGGTTGGACTGGAGGACCTCTGGGGTCCCTCCCAGCTCTGTTATTCTGTTCTTTTTTCTGCGATCGTGCGTATTATCTGTCCCATCAAGCCCAAAGAGAATCCAGATTGCTGCGGGATCTCCGGTCACGGGCAGGGGGGTTGGACTAGAGGACCTCCAAGGTCCCTTTTAACCCTATAATTCGAGGTTCTATGTTCCTTCTACATCTGAATCTCCTTCCACCCAGGGAGTCCCCAGCCAGGAGGCCGAAGAGAGGAGCCTCCCCGGGGCCAATCACCCGGTCAGGGAGAGCCTTGACCCCGTCCTTTGGGGAAGGGCTGGCCATGCTGCAACGGGGCGGATGGATGGCTGGGGAGGGCCAGGGGTGGCCCGTTCCCCCATCGTTCCCTGGGTCAAGGGAAGGGGGTCTTGAAGTTCAAGAACTTCTCCAAGCCTAGAGATCTGGCGGGAGAACGGGAACCTCCGGAAGGATGAACGCTTCGACCTTCTTGCCAGCAGAGGCGAGAAATACGGAAGAACATAGTGTGGGGACGTTTCTACGCGTGTTCCTGGCTGCCCCTTTTATTTTATTTATTTATATTTTGCCTTTCTAGGCTGCCCGTCTCCCTCAAGGAGGGGCTTTTTATAGTGTTTTTAATTTGGGCTGCGTTGTTTTTACTTCGTTAGCCAAAGCCAGGGATTATGAAATGAGCGGCCGTATAAATGCATTAAATAAATAAAACGCCCAATGACATCGGGAGGTCGGCGCAGGCTAAGACCTGCTGCCCCCAAAGTCTCCCCAATGGAGCTCCCCCGCCCTTCTCCTCAATATTATTCTACCTCTGCTTCTACCAAGGTTCTCTCTTTTCTGGCCCGCAGCTTATACTAGGCCAGCCCAAGAACGCTGGCAGGATTTGGGAATGGCCAGTCTAGAGAAAAGAAGGATGAGGGGGGATATGATAGCACGATTCCAGTATCAGAGGGGCTGCCACAAAGAAGAGGGGGGAGGGCAACCCATTTTCCAAAACACCAGAAGACAAGGAGCAACAAATGGACATTAATCAGAGAGAGAGAAACAACCTAGAACTAAGGAGAAACTTCCTAACAAAGAGGACAATTAATCAGTGGAACCACCTGCCTCCAGAAGCGGTGAATGCTCCAACACTGGAGGTTTTTAAGAAGAGACTGGACAGCCCTTTGTCTGAGATGGTATAGGGTTTCCTGCCTGAGCAGGGGGTTGGACTAGATGACCTCCAAGGTCTCTTCCGAGTCTCTTATTCTGTTCTTCCTTCCTTCCTCCCTTCCTTCCTCCTTCCCTCCCTCCCTCCCTCCCTTCTCCATCACTGGAAGTTTTTAAGAAGAGACTGGACGGCCATTTGTCTGAAATGGTGTAGGTAGGATTTCTTGCCTGAGCAGGGGGTTGGACTAGATGACCTCCAAGGTACCTTCCAACATCATCATCATCATCATCATCATCATCATCATCATCATTATTATTATTATTATTATTATTATTATTATTATTGTTATTTTCACATATACCTTTCACATTGATGGTCTTCTTGACCTTTGCATTGGGTCTCACTGCTGATATTTCGCGAAGAAGCTGGAAAAGAAATATTGTTTGCTCACTGAAGAGCAAAGAGCGGCCTGGCCTCCCAAAGACACCCAGTGGAAAAAATGGAAGGATTCTGAATGTTTCTCCTGGTGCAAAAAAGAACCCAGTGGGCAGGCAGCCAGAGAGGGCAAACGGGCGCAGCACCAGGAGCCTTTGAACCCTTAGCCTCCCCACACAGTGAGGGTCCAGTGCTGAGCTGCCATCCCTGTTAAACCTGCCTTTCCCTCGGCTCACCTTTTCTGGGTTCTTGCGTGAGGCTGCCGCGTTCTTATTCCCACCCTTCGTTTCCGGGGCCCTTTTGACCGGAGGCCTGGAGGCCGAGCTATTCTGCTCTAGGATACAAGAAGGAACCAAGGACGTGCGAGTTCCCCTCAAGGGAGGGAGAGAAGCTGCTTTTTCTACTTCTGGTACCTGACCCCCATGTGGCCCCCCATGTTACCTTTCAGGATTTTGTCCTCTCTGGGAGATGCTTTGTTTCTGAATCGGCCATGGAAGCCGAATCTCCTTATTCTCTCCTAGAGGGAAAGAGCAAAAGGAGCCCTAGTGATAAGCTGGTAGACTGAAGGCACGCTGCCCCCCCCTGCTACCTTGAGCTGTGTGGAGGCGTCACCTGCCGGTTTTGGTTGGTTAATAATAATAATAATAATAATAATAATAATAATAATAATAATAATAATAATAATAATAATAATAATAGCAGGACTACATGGCCAATACATTAAAAAAATAGCTGGGAAAGCAGATAATAACAGGACCTGGCAATGGCTAAGAGCAGGAAAATTGAAGAAAGAGACCGAGGGACTAATTCTGGCTGCACAAGACCAAGCCTTAAGGACAAATGCATACAAAGTCAAAATTGAGAAGACAGCAACAGATAGTAAGTGCCGCCTATGCAAAGAAGCTGAAGAAACAGGGGACCACCTGGTAAGCTGCTGCAAGAAGATCGCACAGACCGACTACAAGCAGCGGCACGACAAAGTAGCAACAAGGGTGCGTTGGAAGATCTGCAAGAAATATCATTTCCCTGTAAACCAGAACTGGTGGGATCATAAAATAGAGAAAGTCATAGAAAATGATAAAATTAAACTGCTCTGGGACTTCAGAATTCAAACAGACAAGCACCTGCCACATAACACCCCGGACTTAACAATTGTCGATCAGAAAGACAAAAAAAAGTCTGGATAGTGGACGTGGCAGTGCCTGGAGACGGCAGAATAGACGAGAAAGAACTGGAGAAGATAACAAAATACAAAGACCTACAAATAGAAGTAGAAAGACTGTGGCAAAGGCCAGCAAGGGTGGTACCAATAGTCATAGGCGCCTTGGGTGCAATCCCAAAACAACTGGAGCACCACTTGGACACCACCATCGGCATTGACAAATTCGCCATCAGTCAATTGCAAAAGGCGGCCTTACTAGGAACTGCTTCCATCCTGCGACGAGATCTGTAATACCGTCAAACATCCACATCTGCCTATCCCAGGTCCTTGGGAAGGACTCGATAGGTAGACAAAAATGCCAAATCCAGTCTGAACATCTGGCTGGCTGTGCGATGATCCATAATAATAATAATAATAATAATAATAATAACAACAACAACAACAACAACAACAACAACAATAATAATGTTGGAAGGGACCTTGGAGGTCCTCTAGTCCAATCCCCTGCTCAGGCAGGAAACCTATACCTAATAATAATAATAATAACAACAACAACAGTTGGAAGGGACCCTAGAGGTCATCTAGTCCAACCCCCTGCTCAGGCAGGGAACCCTATACCAAATAATAATAATAATAATAATAATAATAATAATAATAATAATAATAATAATAATAATAATAATAAAGTTGGAAGGGACCTTGGAGGTCATCTAGTCCAACCCCCTGCTCAGGCAGGAAACTCTATACCGTTTCGGACAAAGCGCCTTGACTGAAGGGTCTCTGCGCAGTCACAGAGGCTGAAAAACTGTCTCGGGTCCAGCTAGCTGAAGCAGGACCCCTCCCCTCAAGACCCCTTATCTGCTTTTTGAATCCACCCATCATTCCCCCATTGGCTGAACCCGCCTGAGCTGAAGTAAGAGGAACAAATAAGTTTTATTTTAAAACACTAAACATTCACATTCTTTTCTTGTGGCAGAAACGCCTATTAGCGATGTTCGCCACCCGGAGTTACTTAATAAAGTTGGGATATAAAATTTGTGGGAGAGAAAGCCGGGTCACCGCAAGTCAGACGGCATATAAATTTAATACATCATTTTGACCGAGTTGGCATTTTTGCCCGCCCAGCGAGTCCTTCCCAAGGACCTGAGACGGGCAGATGTAATGGTTTGATGGTGTCCAAGGTATCCTTGCAGGGTGTAACTGTTCCAAGTAAAGCTGCCTTTTGCATCATCATCATCATCATCATCCAAACCCTGAGGAAAATGATAGCCCTGCCCCCCCTCCCCGTGTCAGGTGAAACAGAAGCGTTAATCACTTTGCTATTTAAAATATTAGCAGCTTGCCTTGCAAGGCTGCCTGCCTTATACTGATTTCTGATAAGAAAAGGAAAAAATAGGTCTGTGTTTGTTTGAAACGAGGCAGTTTCCACAGCAGCACGTTTTACCGCTGCACCTCCTCAATTCAATGCAGAGTTTAGAAATAGGAAATATAAATAAATGAATAAAATTTTGCAAAGGGAGCTTGGGGGGTTACACTCCAGCAGTACAGCCACCAAGGCAATAATGAATGAAGCAGAAATGGATTGTTTTAACAAACGGCACCGAACAGGAAGCCCGAATGAGCAGAAGTTAGGATAGGGGTAGGCAACCTTGGCTCTTTTTATGACTCGTGGACTTCAACTCCCAGAATTCCTGAGCCAGCATAGCTGGCTCAGGAATTCTGGGAGTTGAAGTCCACGAGTCATAAAAGAGCCAAGGTTGCCTACCCCTGAGTTAGGAGATGTTTTAATCAAGGGGCCTTTTCTCAGTGCTGCGTTAAAAAAAACCTCTCCATCTCTCTTTAAATGAACAGAAATCAAGACTGGTGTGAAATTTGCTCCCCCCCCCCCACACACACAATCGCTCTGCGGCTTCTATTGTGCCTGTTTTGACTCACTGTGGATGATGCTCTTCGGATGAGGTATATACTGTATAGCATACATAAGATAGACAAAGCAGCTGGTGGATTTTTTTCCCCAGCTTTGATGCCCTCCCTGCCTGCCTGTCACCAGGAAAAACCTCTGCCAATCACAGGGCTGCAGCACACGGGGTGTGTGTGTGTGTGTGTGTGTGTGTGTGGATCAGGTGGGTCACAGGGGGCCGAAGCTGCCTCCTTCTTTTCCTAATGCTCCCTATTCTGTCAGAAACCCAAACTGAATAGTTTTAGTCTCCCCTGAAAAGGTGACAAAGGGATTACACAACTTCAGGTGTCCCTTGGACAATGTTTGAAAAAAAAAGGGTGGGGGGGAGAGGGAGACAGAAAAAAAAGAGGTTGCCAAAGCTTGTGGACTTGTTTTGATGCAAGTGAAGCCAGTTCTAACCTTCTGGGTCCCTAAATACCAAAGTGCCACAAATCAGGCCTGGAAAAAAAAAAATACAAGGGACAACTAGAATAAGGTGGATTGAAATGGTGTGGCAGTTCAGTGTCTAGATGGCCACTTTAAGACTTGTGGGCTTCAACTCCTAGAATCCCCCCAATGAAAGGGAATTGAAGGCCACAAAGTGGCCAGATTGGCAGACTCCTGGTCTAGATCCTGAACAAAAGTGTGAGAATATATGATAACGGTTATTCCAGGGAAAAAAACAGCTAAGGTGCCCTACAACCTTTGTAGCCAGAATCCGGGCCCACCTGAATGCTTATTCGTTCTGCTTCTTTGGCCATTTCCAGAGCCACTCTGAGGTCCTTCTTCTCACTTTTATTCCTGATCTTGGCCTGGATGGAAGAGAGGCTTAAAATCAGAGCTGTGACTAAGGGGGGAACTCGCCACGCAGCTTCTTCCATTCGCGTTGCATCGTCCAATCCAAAGAACAGCTCTGTCTTGTGGTGAAAGGGTTACTACGGGAGGATGCTGAACCTGCATCCTTCCTTAAGTTTTCCCTTCCGTCTCTTGTTGTTTCTCAGCCCTGGAAATGGGGCTGTCTGGAAGGAAAGAGCTTGGAGTGGAGAGAGAGAGAAAAGAATGGGAACAGAAGCCGCCTTGGGCTTCCTCTTTGCCGGCCCCTTTTTCACACAGCTGGGGAAAACTTGACTTTGCCTTAGGGGTGGGCGGGTTTCCCCCCCTAGGGAGAAAGCGTGGAATTTTGTGGCCGTTGTGAAAAAAGGACAGTCTGGAGGGAAGAATGGGTGGGTGGAGGAGTGGGTGCCCATTCATTAATTTATAACCCTTTGAAGTTACAACGGGCACTGAAAAAAAGTGACTTATGACGCCTGTTGCACCGTCCCCACAGACACAGGATCAGAATTCAGACACTTGGAAACTGGCTCGTATTTATGACGGTCGCAGTGTCCCAGAGGGGTCGTGCGATTCCCCCCCCCCTTTGCCACCTTCTGACAAGCAAAGTCAAGGGGGAAGCCAGATTCACTTAACAACCATGTTGGTCACTTAACTACTGCAGGGATTTCACTTAACAGCTGTGGCAGGACAGGTCGGAAAAGGGGGCGAAACTCACTTAACGACCGCCTTGCTTAGCGACGGGAAATTGGGGCTCAGTTGTGATCTACTTTACAGCCGTGGCAAGGAAAGTCGTAAAATGGGGGAAAGCTCATTTAATTAAATATCTTTACTTAGCAATAGAAATCTGGGGCTCCGTTGTGGCTGTAAAGGACTGCCTGCAGAGTGCCTGCTATGGTTGATGGAACAGGCTGCCTGTTTTGCTCACTCCCCACCCTCCCCGCTAGCTCTGGGGGAAGCCTACCTTTTCTTATTTTATAAAAACTCCTGAGAGGTTCAGAGGAACTTCTAAATGGGTAGAGACGGGGGAGGGAGGGGGGCTTTGTACCAGAACGGGTCCCTAACTCATTTGGTTCGAGCAGGGCTTTTCAACCTTTTTACCCATTGTACCACTTTTAGGATATGGCAATATCCGAGTACCACCAGTCGCCTAGCAAGGTGTCAGAAACTTGATGATCAAAAAAAAAAGGAAAAAAGTGATGAAGTCCTCGACTTACAACAGTTTGCTTAGTGACTGTTCAAAGTTACAATGGCACTGAAAAAAGTGCCCCCCAAGCCACAGCCGAGCAACACACCTGCCTGCCCGCCCGGCCACGCTCTTCCTCCTGTCCGAGGTTTTCATTGTTGTGAGCATTTCTGTTGAGGATTGGCAGCGGGGGTGGGGTGGGGGGGTGTTTGGTTTTTATTCCCCCCCCCCCGTCTGCTGGGTGGTTGCAGCAGGTTTTGATCACTTCACATGACCCTGGGACACTGTGACCGTCATAAATATGAATCAGTTGCCAAGCATCTGAATGGAAATCACAGGACCCTGGAGATGCTGCAACATTCCAGCTGATCGGCGCTTCTTCTGGGGCTCAGCAGAAGCGCCAGGATCAGTGCCGAGCTCCAGTTGGAGCCTGGCGCTGATCCTGGCACTTCCACTGAGCCCTGACAGTCCTGCAGCTCCAGCCATCTCTCGCTCAGGCTTGTGCGGTGCTGCCACCGGTTCAACTCATTCCCCTCCCCCGCTACCACTTTTCTAGGAGGGTCGCGTACCACCTGCCAGGTGCCCATGTACCACAGGTGGCACCCGTACCACTGGTTGAAAAGCCTTGGGTTAGAGCAGGGGGTAGGCAACCTTGGCTCTTTTATGACTTGTGGACTTCAACTCCCAGAATTCCTCAGCCAGCCATGCAGTCCACAACTTTCAAAGTTGCTAAGTTAGGAGACACATACACACACACACACCGGTTTAGAATCAGACACAATGTCACACACACACACCACCAATTCTTTGCAACCTGCTACAGATCTGTGTCCTGAATCATCTGGAAACGGGAGGCTCATTGAGGGACACACACACACACATGACAAAAGCCTTGGATTTTGTGGCCCACTTGGCAAAGAAGCCCTCAAGCAAAGGCCCTCCTCTTACCAAGGCGCTTCCTTCCCCGGGTGCTTCACCATAGTTCTTCAGCTGGGAGGCAGAGATCCAAGCGCGGGTCACGGAGTGGCCGAAGAAGGTCACGTGGTACTTGGACTAAGCCAGAAGGAGAGAAGGTCAGTGGCCAGTTTGGGGAGAAGCCGCCTGGAGCGGAAGCGAAGCACGAGAAGATTCCTCGACTGGAGCAAAGATACGATGACCTTTGCGAGGAAAACCATAGGAGAAGCCTTGGAAAGGCCCATCTTAGCTAGCAAGCCTCATTCCCCAGATCAGGGGTAAGCAACCTTGGCTCTTTTAGGACTCGTGGACTTCAACTCCCAGAATTCCTGAGCCAGCATGGGGGAACTATGGCTCCCTCATGACTGGTGGACTTCAACTCCCAGAATTCCTGAGCCAGCATGGGGGAACTCTGGCCTCTTCATGACTGGTGGACTTCAACTCCCAGAATTCCTGAGCCAGCATGGGGGAACTATGGCTCCCTCATGACTGGTGGACTTCAACTCCCAGAATTCCTGAGCCAGCATGGGGGAACTATGACCCCCTCATGACTGGTGGACTTCAACTCCCAGAATTCCTGAGCCAGCATGGGGGAACTCTGGCCTCTTCATGACTTGTGGACTTCAACTCCCAGAATTCCTGAGCCAGCATGGGGGAACTATGGCTCCCTTGATGACTGGTGGACTTCAACTCCCAGAATTCCTGAGCCAGCATGGCTCAGCTTGGAAACATCTCCCTGTCCCCTCAGCATGGCTGGCTCAGGAATTCTGGGAGTTGAAGTCCACAAGTCATAAACGAGCCAAGGTTGCCTACCCCTGCCCCAGATCAACTGCCCAGACACTGCTTGCCTGTCCCCAATGGGGGGGTGGGTGTTCTTTGCAACCCCACCTTTTGGAGAAGAGGGGCAGTTGTCTGGCACCCCCTCCTCTGTTTGCTTTTGGGGCAATTTTACTGGCCTCTGGCTGTCTTCCATTTTTTTAATTCATCCTGACTGTTTGCAGCTGAACTTCCGGCATCCCCTTTTTCGAGGAGTTCCCACTATCCTGGACGCCTCTCCTGCGAGGTCTGATTATCATGGGTGGGGTACATAGGTACACAAAAACGTGGCAAATAGACACCATACTTAACAGGAAGTGAGTCCGCCTGGGAAGAAAACAGGAAGTACTCTTCCATGTCAGGGTCAGCTTCTATGATCCCCGGCCACCTAAAAACAGAGGCAGGAAGGAGAGCGGAGAACAGTGAGCTACGAAGATCCCTGGTCAAGTTTTAGTTAATTAATTAAATTCATTCTTCTAATAATGAAGAAAGGTGGTTCTTCCCTTATTCTCTTCTCTATCTGAGAAATCTTGAAAGCCCGATGTGAAAATTTCACATGAATTAATAACTTGCCTCTTGAACGTGACTCCCTTCTGGGAGGAGAGGGCAACGGAGAACACAACTCTGGCTCCTGCACCAGACACACAACCGCATTGGGCGTAGCAAAGCTAACTGCAGGCAGTCCTCAACTGACAACAGTTCGTTTAGTGACCGCTTGATGTTACGGTGCCCTGAAAAAAGTGGCCTGCAGGCATTTTTACACCTACGACTGTTGCAGCCTCCCCACGGTCATGCGAGCAAAACTCAGATGCTTGGCAACTGACCCATACTTGTGACGGTCGCACTGTCCCAGGGTCACGTAAACAGGGAAGGCAGATTCATTTAACAACCGTGTTACTAACTTAATTGTTACTGCAGTGATTCACTCAGCAGTTGTGGCAAGAAAGGTTGTAAAATGGGACAAAATTCACTTAACAACACTCTCACTTTGCAACAGAAATTGGGGCTCAGTTGTGGTCGTAAGTCGAGGACTGCTGTAAGGATGAAGAAGAACAAGCCCGGAGTCATTTCATCCACTTTTTAAAAGCGGTGTGTGAGAGAGAGAATGTCAAATGTAGGCTGTGTTTATACAAAACAGTTGACTGGGTCCTGGATCAAACAGCCGGCAGACGCATCTCTCCGACACGCACAGCTTAGTGTTCCCCTTGGTTACGTTTGTTTCTGTTGTGGCTGCCCTGTCTGTTGTGCAAATCCAGCCTGTTTGTTAAGTTTGATCTAGCACACGAAGCCAGAAAACGAATTAAATCCAGCGAGCCGGTCAAGTGTGTTGCACAAGGGCTGCCGTAGAGTCACAACAGACTCTGAAAAAAAAACATTTCTGCAAACCACAGTTTCGTCCCTCGGTCGCTTTTTGTGGTGCACCACAAGCACAGCTTTGTTGCGGCATCTTACACCCCCGTCTCTCCCCCACTGGCGCCAGCGAGGACCAGGTTGAAACCACCTCTGCCTATGAAACTCTCCGGGATCCAGGCTCCCCTGCTGGCCTCAGAGAAGTGGGAAGGAGGAGTGAACAGGACGAGGAGAGCTTAATACGGCAGGATCTCGATCTTTTTTTAAGAAAAATAACTAATACAGGTAATCCTCGACTTACAGACGTTCATTTAGTGACTGTTCAAAGTCAAAATGGACTGAAAAAAGTGACTTATGACTGTCTTTCACATTTATGACCCTGGCAGCATCCCCATGGTCACCTGATCAAAATCCAGGCGCTTGGCAACGGACTCATATTTATGACAGAGAATACAAGAAAAGAGTTGGAAGGAACCTTGGTGGTCTTCTACTAGTGGAACAGCTTGCCACCAGAAGTTACAGGCGCTCCATCACTGGAGATTTTTAAGAAGAGACTGGACAGTCACTTGTCTGGAATGGTATAGGTTCTCCTGCTTGAGGAGGGGGCTGGACTGGAGGACCTCCAAGGTCCCTTCCAGCTCTCTTCTCTTCTCTTCTCTTCTCTTCTCTTCTTATCATTATTCTATTCTTATCATTATTCTATTCTACTCTACTCTATTCTATATTCTATTTATTCCTATTCTATACTATATTCTATTTATTCCTATTCTCTATTCTCTATTCTATTCTAGTCTTTCTATTCTATTCTATTCTATTCTATTCTGTATTTTATTATTCTGTTCTATTCTGTATTTTATTATTCTATTCTATTCTATAGTCTATTTATTCCTATTCTATTCTATTCTATATTTTATTTATTCCTATTCTATTATCTATTCTATTCTATTCTAGTCTTCATATTTCTATTCTATTCTATTCTATTCTGTTCTGTTCTATTCTATTCTAACCCCCTGCTCAGGCAGGAGACCCTGTACCACACAAATGGCCGTCCAGTCTCTTCTTAAAAGGCTCCAGTGTTGGAGCATTCACTGCTTCTGGAGGCAGGCTGTTCCACTGTTAATTGTTCCCCATTATCAGGAAGTTTCTCCTTAGTTCCAGGTTGCTTCTCTCCTTGCTTAATTTCCATCCGTTGCTTCTTGTTCTGCCTTCAGGCGCTTTGGCGCTCCCTCTTCTTTGGGGCAGCCCCTGAGATACTGTAACGCTGCTATAAATTTGAATTTCCAAAAAAAGTTAACCCAAGCTGCTCCTCTGATGCCATTGCAGGAGTCAGTTCTGCCATAAAACCTGAGCTGGCTTTGCTCAGGAGCCAGTTGTGCCGGCGCCCTTAGCATTAGGGGCTTAAAAATCAAAGCACCAGAACGCAAAAAGTTCTTTCGTAAAATCCAGATACATGGCAGACGTCTGCAAGAGGAAGGGGAGACGCTCTCCTAGGCCGGAATTCCCCCTTTCCATGGGTCAGAAGCCCCATTTCTGGCTGGTTCTCCATCTGGAAGAACTGCAGCTACTGCATTGCATTGGCAAGGGCACTGCAAAAACCCGGCCTCCGGGGCTCTCCGTCTCCAGAAGGGGCGGCCGTTGAACAGACCTTGGAGGCCGAGATCGTTGGGGAGTTTTGAAGCGCCCCCCGATTCAAGGCCAAGTTGCTTTTTAGAAAGCTGCCAGACTTGGGCTGAGGCCGTTCCTTACAGCTGTGGATGAGGTGAGGCAGCCTCTATTCCCTGCACGGGGCACCCAAAGGACAGTAAGGTCCCAAAGCACAAGGATGGTGCGGCATGCACATAGCACTCACACACACGGGCCATCCAAATGTGAGAGGAAAAAAAAGAGGGATGAAAAAAGCCAAATGTGGCGGGTTCCAGTTGCTGCCGATTTCAAAAGGGCAAAAATTCCTCAGATTATGGCAGACATGTCAAACACAAGGCCCGGGGGCCGGATGCAGCCCGCGAAGTGGTATCATGTGGCCTGCGAAGCCATCCTGGAAACAGTGAGGGAACGGCCCCCGCTGCCTTGGCCCTGGCCCAGGCCGGCCGGGAACCAATGTACAATTTTGTGGTGGCCATCTATACTGAAACGCATTCAGTCTTAGCTCCATAAGCCCCCCCCCCCCTGCATGGCCTGAGAGGAACAGTGAGGCTTCTCCAGTGGACCATGCCTTGGCGCTTGCCCCGGTCCCACCCCCTTCTGCCAGAGACCCTCAGATCTGTCCCACTCCTGCCCAGGTCCCGACAGGCACCCTTGACGCGAACGATGTAGAGCTGGCCACGCCCACCCAGTAGGCCACACCCACTCCATCCACGCCCACCCAGTAGGCTGCACCCCCCCTGGCCACACCCACACCCACACCCACACCCACACACATGAGGGCAACCGCAATGCTGATGCGGCCCTCAATGAAATTGAGTTTGACACCCCTGGATTAGGGCCATAACTTCTCCATGCCTGTAGATTTGATAGGGTCTTTAAAAATAATAATAATTGAATTCTTTCTCCTTGCTAATCCATTTTCCCATCCTATCCTGACAGCGCCTTGGTGCTTTGCCTATTCCCTAGTAGTCAATTCCACAACCCCATTTTGTCAAGAGAGCCTGGTCAATTTCACAACCCCCAGCCAATTGGACCACGCCAAAATAAACCTCCGTTGCTCACGTAAGGCTTTTCCCGGGCGGGATCCCCATCTGTAGAACAGACACTGTGAGAGGCTGCATTCAGCACGGCGGAGAAACCACAATTCCCTTGAAATGTTTGTCACAGAAACACCCACACACCAAGATGTTTGAACAAGAGCATTAAGAGGGTGGCCTGGAGTGTGAATGGTAAGTTGTGTGACTTGAGGCAGCAGTGGCACAATTAAAGTAGAATGCCTTAGAAAAAACCCATCCTGGGTGTGCCTGGGGACAAGCCACAGCAGGGTCCTTCTGTGCTATGTCTAACCAGGTCCCCCCCATAATATGGAAACAGGGGAGCCCTTCTGAACGTAGCGTTTGTACCCTCACAGGACCAAGAGGTACACATGACACCCCTGTTGCCTTAATTTATAAAAGTCCACCTTGCTGTATACATCCTTTCTTTCTGGATTTGGCCTTTGGAATTACTTCTCCTGCATTTAGGAATTGGGTGTGTCTAGTTTAACAAAAAGAAGGACTAGGGGGGACATGATAGCAGTCTTCCAATATTTGAGGGGCTGCCCCAAAGAAGAGGGGGTCAAGCTATTCCCCAAAGGACCCAAAGGCAGGAGAAGAAGCAACGGATGGAAACTCATCAAGGAGAGAAGCAACCTGGAATTAAAGAGAAACTTCCTGACAGTTAGAACAACTAACCAGTGGAACCACCTGCCTCCAGAAGCAGTGAAGGCTCCAACACTGGAAGTTTTTAAGAAGAGACTGGACAGCCATTTGTCCAAAATGGTATAAGGTTTCCTGCCTGAGCAGGGAGTTGGACTAGAAGACCCCCAAGGTTCCTTCAACTCTGTTATCCTGTTATTTAATCTAAATAATGGTGTTTAAGCACGCCAAACTAAGTTGGGGCCGTTTCAATCTGGTTCTTTTTGCCTACCAGGGGTATCCATATTGCTTGGCCCATACGATGGACCCTGGGAAATAAATGGCATAGACCACTTCGTTTTCGGAGCCCGACCAGTCCTCCTCGGGAACACTGCAGCTGTTGTACTGAAGATCTGCGAAGAGAAAACAAATATGCCACTGAAATTAAGCCTGGTCAAAGGACTCCCTTATGCTGAGCCCAGCTCCTAGCAGGGATTCCAGAGACACATCGGTGCAGTTTTACTGGCAGCAGTACAGAAAGGAAGGATGTATGCAGCAAGGTGGACCTCTTCCTGTCCTGTTTTTCTTAGTTGGGACCTATAGCCCTGGGATTTCCTCGTGGTCTCCCATCCCAGTTCTAATCAAGTCAGCTGATTGTTGCCACCAAAAAGAAGCTCAATTTGTGCAAATGTACGGACTTTCCCCTTTCACTCTGGAATTGAGTAACAGAGTTGGAAGGGACCTCGGAGGTCTTCTAGTTCAGCCCCCCTGCTCAAGCAGGAGACCCTATAGCTGTGGTGGCGAACCTATGGCATGGGTGCCAGAGGCGGCACTCAGAGCCCTCTCTGTGGGCACGCGCAACGTCGCCCCAGTCCTAGGCCTTCAGCTGGGTTTTATAAAACCTTTTCGCTTTAGGCTCCGCCGCCGTGTGCAAAAAAAAAAAAAAAAGGTTCAATCAATCAGTCAATTTCAGCTTCTCGCGGGGAAAAAAAAGATCTTGCAAAGTTGGAATTGATTGATTGAACTTTTTAGTCCCACCCGGTCTGCCGTTACCACCGCAGCCACGCCCACCCAATGGGCCACACCCACCCGGCACCCGACGATGCATAAGTGGGTTTTGGGTTGCAGTTTGGGCACTCGGTCTCTAAAAGGTTCGCCATCACTGCCCTATAGTACCACCCCAGACAAATGGCTGTCCAGTCTCTCCTTAAAAACCTCCAGTGTTGGAGCACCCACCACTTCTGGAGGCAGGTAGTTCCACTGATTCCTGCTTGTCCGTGATGGGAGATCCTCGGCAGGAAGCGCTTTCACTTAATCGAAGGAAAGGAAGCCCCCTCCCCCCAGTCCACCAGCCCCACTCAGAGGCTTCTCCCCTACCTGGGTTCTGGCTACAGGACCAGTCCTCCGGCAGGGCTGAGGGGTCCACGTCGCTGCTGAGTCGCCGCCACTTCTCACAGCTGGGGTAAGAGCACTGGACCCAAGCGGTGCAGCAGCCTAGGAGCAGAAAAGCACCAGGAAACTGGCTGTCAGGAAAGGAATGGAAGTGCCAGACAGATGTTCCACACAGGAAGAAAACTTGGAACTGGGACTGGAGGGCCCCGGTCAGCGGTGTTGCAATAATAGGATTCATGCACTGGGCAGGAGGTTAGACCAGACCAGGGGTAGGCAACCTTGGCTCTTTTATGACTGGTGGACTTCAACTCCCAGAATTCCTGAGCCAGCACAGCTGGCTCAGGAATTCTGGGAGTTGAAGTCCACCAGTCATAAAAGAGCCAAGGTTGCCTACCCCTGGACTACATGATCCATCCGTTTCTCTTCTGATCCTGACCTTCTCTGATATATCAAGAACGGGGAAAAAAGCCCCAGCAAACCTCAGCTTTGTAAATACAGGAAGTCCCCGACTTACAAGTGATCATTCGAAGTTACGACAGCACTGAAAAAAGTGACTTGCGGGCGTTTTTCACCCTTGCGACCGTTGCCGTGGTCAAAACTCAAGATGCTTAGCAACTGGCATGTACTTGTGACAGCTACAGCGTCCCATTTTTTGCAACCCCATGACCAAAAGTCAGACGCTTGGCAACGGACTCGTATTTATGACGGTCGCGGTGATCCCCTTTTGCGACCTCGTGACAAGCAAACTCAGCGGGGGGGAACCGGATTCACTTAGCAATCTTCTTGCTCGCTTAACAACCGGAGTGATCCACCGAACAACCGTGGCAAGGAAGGTCGTAAAACGGGGCAAAACTCACTTAATGACCGTCTTGGTTAGCAAGAGAAATTTTGGGTGGTCGTAAGTTGAGGACTACCTATATCCCGATTTTAATGTATTTTTCTCCCTGTAGTTTTGGGATTCTTTTCTGCGGACCGTGTAGCTTTTCCTTAAAGAGACAGCAGCCTAGGCCACACTGTGTTAAGGGCCCTTCCTCACAACTACACACACACACACACACACATCCCTCCTGTCTTTCAATCAGCGGAAAAGCACGACAACCAAGAACGCACCACCTTCGTGGCCGGGCTTTTCTGCCTCAGAGGAGCCATCGGTGGGTCTCCTGACTTCCTCTGAGCATGTCAAGAAAAGAGAGAAAAAAGGAGCTGACAGGATGGCGGTCGGAAGGACGAGGCAGGGAGGGCGGGAGGGAGGGAGCCGGCAACCACACTGAGGAAGCACACAACTTTCTTGGCCTTCCCTTCCCTTCCCCTCAGCCCTTCCCCTCCGCAGCCGTTCGTTGGGCCAGTCAGTCAAAATACAGGTAGTCCTCAACTTACGACCACCACTGAGGCCAACATTTCCGTCGTTAACTGAGACATTTGTTAAGTCAGTTTTGTCCTGTTTTACGACCTTTGTTGTTCACCTCCCGTCAAAACTTTTTAAAAGGTTCCATCAAAATTGCCCCTCCCTTTTTCTTCTTAACCCATTCTTGGCTCCCTTTCGCTACATTTTCTGCAACCATTTTTTTTCTTCCTCCCCGCAAGCGCTGCGTGCCCCCTCCTCCTCTTCCTCACCTCTGCAGGTGGCTTTATTTACATGCATCTATTTTTTTTCTCTCAGCCAGAGGTTCTGTTCCACCAAGAGTCCTTTTTACGCTTCCTATTACAGCAAAGTCCCTTCTGTGACAAGATAATAATTCTCCCTCTTCCCAGGCCGCTTTCTCTTCTTTCCACTCTCATCCTTTCTGCCGAGAGATTAATTACTGTAATTGTCTTCTCTCTTTTCAAAGAGAAGCTGTACTTTCTCTTCTTGGGCTTGTTCTTCTTTCACTAGTCTAGCTCCTTCCACTTCTTTCATGTCTTCCTTCCTTCTTCCCTTTGTTCTTCCTTCCTCTCCTCTCCTTTCCTTCCTCTCCTCCCTCCCTCCTCCTTCCTCTTTCCTCTCTTTCTCTCCCTCCCTCCCTTCCTCTTTCTATCTTTTCCTTCCTCTCTTCTCCTCCATCGCTTTTTCCTCTTTCCCCTCCCTCCCTCCCTTCCTCTTTCTCTCCTTTCCTTCCTCTTTCCTCCCTCCTTCTTCCTCTTTCTTCTCTTTCTCTCCGTCCCTCCCTCCCTTTCTCTTTTCCTTCCTCTCTTCTCCTCCATCACTTTTTCCTCTTTCCTCTCTCCCTCCCTCCCTTCCTCTTTCTCTCCTTTCCTTCCTCTTTCCTCCCTCCTTCTTCCTTTCTTCTCTTTCTCTCCCTCCCTCCCTCCCTTTCTCTTTTCCTTCCTCTCTTCTCCTCCATCACTTTTTCCTCTTTCCTCTCTCCCTCCCTTCCTCCCTTTCTCTCCTTTCCTTCCTCTCTTCTCCACCCTCCCTCCTTTTCTTTCCTCTCTCCCTCCCTCCCTCCCTCCTTTTCTTTCCTCTCTCCCTCCCTCCCTCCCTTCCTTTCTATCTTTTCCTTCCTCTCTTCTCCTCCCTCCTTTTCCTCTTTCCTCTCTTCATCCCTCCCATCCTCTTTCCCTCCTTTCCTTCCTCTCTTCTCCTCCCTCCTTCTTCTTTCCTCTTTCTCCCTCCCTCCCTCTCTTTCTCCTTTCCTTCCTCTTCTCCTCCCTCCCTTTTTCTTCCTCTCTCTCTCTCTCTCCCTCCCTTCCTCCCTTTCTATCTTTTCCTTCCTCTCCTCCCTCCCTCCTCCTCTTCATTCCTTCCTGGCATGGCATTAGTTTCTTTAAGCCTGCGGTGGTCATGCCACGGTCCCAGACCCTCCAAACCAGCTTCAAGCCAGCCTGCGGTCAATACTGGCAACCTTCAACGCAGAGGACGCCTTCGGAGGCAGTGGGTCCACCCTCCCACTCACTGACAGAGGGTGCAGGAATCCCACCAGTGTATCCCACTGCCCCATCTACGGGAGACTGGTCCTTTTCGAAACATACCAGTGTTTGCAACGGAGGGTAGGAAGGCTACTACTCAACCCCCCCAAGCACCAGCCTTCTGCCCAGCAGGGGAATGCTAAGGAAGGGGAAGGTGCCTAAGAGGTCAGGGGAAGCAAGAAGGTCTGCTAATGAGCGGTTTGAACCCAGGCCCTCCTGGAAACCGTGGTTTACGGGACCGCACGTGAGTGGATCTGCCCCAGCGGCAGGCACCCCCGGGTCCTTCCCATTCTCATGGGACTTCTGCAGAAGGACGAAACCGCAGAGCAGAAACCCAGCCTGGCTGCCCGACGGTGCTGGTGGCATCTGCTCAGCACCCCTCTGTCCGTCCTCCCCGAAGCCCTCCTGGAAGAGAGGCAGAGTTCAGCTCACGGCCGCTGCCACTTCCTCCGGCCGCCTCCTCTTCCTCCTCCTCCTCCTCCTCCTCCGGCGCTTCCTCTGGGTCAATGACGTCTTGGGCGTTGCCGCCTTGCGCGGCTTTCTTGGGCTCTCTTTTCCGGTTTGCCTTACACCCTACATTGTTTGCTGCCGCTTTCTCATCTGCCAGGAGACAAAGAAAAATAAGTATTTTGCCCATTGTGTGTGTGTGTGTGTGTGTGTGTGTGTGTGGTTGCTTTCTCTATAAAAACACCAGAGGAGTGTTGTGGGAGCAACAACAGCACCACTGGACTGGAAGAGGAAACGGTGTGAGCCTTAGCAGCTTGTTTTGAAACCCTGGAAATAACGTCGATATCAATTTGGCCCCGGCCACTCTGCATTGCTTTCCCTGGCCAGGCTTCCATCCACACCAACAAACCCTGGGCCAACACAGCCACACTCGCGCAGAACCCTTTTCCTGCCGCCAGAAGTTTGCAACACGGGGCGGTTCGCTTTTGTGTTTTCATGAAAAAGAAAACGTACTTGGCTTTTTTTCACCCTTATTGGCACCAAATCTGCTTTCCTTCTTCATTTTGATTTGGTGTCCTTTCCATCCCACTTTTGTTTTCTTCGGCGAGCCGTTCCTCTCTGCAGGCAGAAATGCCTCCGATGGCTCCCTGAGAAAACCACACAAGCACATGGTGGATTCCCCCTCAGTAAGGTGGGTGAAAAACGCCCCTTCTTGCATCTTTTTTATTAGGTATAATGCCAGAAAAGACTAACAAACAAAGCTTATATACATATAAGGAACGGTTGCTGGAATTGGGTATGTCCAGTTTAACGAAGAGAAGGACGAGGGGGGACATGATAGCAGCCTTCCAATATCTCAGGGGCTGCCCCAAAGAAGAGGGAGTCAAGCTCTTCTCCAAGGCGCCTGAAGGCAGGACGAGAAGCAACCGATGGAAACTGATCAAGGAGAGAAGCAACCTAGAACTAAGGAGAAACTTCCTGACAGTTAGAACAATTAACCAGTGGAACCACCTGCCTCCAGAAGCGGTGAATGCTCCAACACTGGAAGTTTTTAAGAAGAGACTGGACAGCCATTTGTCCGAAATGGTGTAGGGTTTCCTGCCTGAGCAGGGGGTTGGACTAGATGACCTCCAAGGTCCCTTCCAACTTTATTATTATTATATTTGATTTTGCATGTCACAACAGCGGCAAGAATTATATTTGCGCAATACTGGAAAAAGGAAGGAATACCATCAGATGAAGAAATAATTAAAAAAATACTAGAATGCGCAGAGATGGATAGACTGACTATGAGACTGAAAGAAAAGAAGAAGAAACGGAATATTATCAAACTTGGGACTTATTTTATTGACGGCTAGAGGAAAGAATAAAGGATTAGGAATTAAATGTGTATTAGTGAATGTAAACTCAGACAGCACATTTGTTGAAAAAATATTACTGAATGTATGGGGGGGGGGGAAACCAATAAAAACTCTTACAAAAAAAAAAGAAAGCATCTAGAACTAAGGAGAAACTTCCTGACAGTGAGAACAATTAACCAGTGGAACAACCTGCCTCCAGAAGTGGTGAATGCTCCATCACTGGAAGTTTTTAAGAAGAGATTGGACAGCCATTTGTCTGAAATGGTGTAGGGTTTCCTGCCTGAGCGGGGGGTTGGACTAGATGATCTCCAAGGTCCCTTCCAACTTTATTATTATTATTATTATTATTATTATTATTATTATTATTATTATTATTACTACTACTACTACTACTACTATTATTATTATTATTATTATTATTATTATCATCATCATCATCATCATCATCATTATTATCATCATCATCATCATCATCATCTTAGGATCTATGGCACTTACAAGGTGACTGACAAGCACATTCTGGAGCGCATAACGGCAGACGTGTCACCGGAAGGCAGAATCACGAAACTGCGTCTCACTTACTTTGCCCCACGTCGTGTGGGGGAATTTACTGGAGAAAGCAATTATGCTTGGAAGAGAGAGAACAGTAAAAGGAAAGCAGGCCTTCGAAGAATGCGATGGCCGGACACCCTCAAAGCTGACCCCAGCCAGAGCGTAGAAAAACTCAAAGAAGCAGCGCAAGATAGGATGACGTGGAAAGGCCCGGCCCTGAGAATCGCCAGGAGTCGGACACGTCATTAGGAGAGGCAAAATGATGTAGAGGCTGAACGGTGCATTACGACTTTACCCAGCCTACGGAGACTCCCTGGATGACTTTTGTCAATCCCTATCCCTTAGCCTGCCTTGTGGCATTATTACTGAGAGTGATTGGAGAAAAGAGGGCTATGCAGGTCAACCTCGGCATCCGGAAGAGAGAAAAAAAATGGATATAATAACTAAGCAAACACACAAAGGGGCCAGTCCTCAATTTTTCCTGTGAAAGAGCAGCCAATCCATTTCTCAATAAAAGCTACTCTGAACATACGGTACGGGTTTCCCTTAAATTCCCCTCATTTGGAACGAAGGGGTGAGCTCTTGGTTCTGTCATGTCCAAAGAACGGCTACCCACTTGAGGAAAAAAAAAGGAAATGCATGTTTCTGGAGCCAGATTTATTTCTTTTAAAAAAAGTATGGAAGAGGGAAGGAGTCACTTAATGTGCCATATGAAATACTGTAAATAATTATACTATGGTTTAATTTGATGGCCTGGTTCACACAATAAGCAATGAAGAGAAGGACGAGGGGGGACATTGTTATTTTCAATATCTCAGGGGCTGCCCCAAAGAAGAGGCAGTCAAGCTATTCTCCAAAGTGCCTGAAGGCAGAACAAGAAGCAACGGATGGAAACTAATCAAGGAGAGAAGCAACCTAGAACTAAGGAGAAACTTCCTGACAGTTAGAACAATTAACCAGAGGAACAACCTGCCTCCAGAAGCGGTGAATGCTCCAACACTGGAAGTTGTAAGAAGAGACTGGGCAGCCATTTGTCTGGAATGTTATAGGGTCTCCTGCTTGAGCAGGGGGTTGGACTACTAGGAGACCCCTCAAGGGCTCTTCCAGTTCTATTCTGAATGGAGCTGAAATATTCCCCAGTCTTGGCTTCCAGCATTTTGAATCTTGTCTTATGAAAGGAAAGTTACCTGAGA
>NW_015386507.1:12117-19617 GCF_001527695.2 Protobothrops mucrosquamatus | reverse complement strand
TAAGAGACAAATTCCCATTTTCAGTAGCAACTCCGGAAACGACTCTTGCTTTCTGTTTTTGAAAAAGAAGACAAATTCACGACGTTTTATTCTTTGCTCAGGGCTCTGACTTTTACCTAGAAATTGGAAAGATACCAGCTCTTTCCCCTTTCCCTAACTTCAAGAATGCACACTGGGTAGGGTGAGGTAATCCCCGACTTACAACAGTTCATTTAGTGACTGTTCAAAGTTACAACAGCACTGAAAAAGGTGACTTGTGACCGTTGCAGCACCCCCATGGTCACGGGATCAACATTTGGACACGCTTGGCAACTGACTCGTTATTTACGACCATTGCTGTGTCCTGGGGTCGTGTGAACCCCTTTTGCCAGATTCACTTAACCACTGTGTTACTAATTTAACTGCAGTGATTCACTTAACCACTGTGGCAAGAAAGGTCGTAAAATGGGGCAAAACTCAGGTAACAAACGTCTCGCTGAGCTGTGGAAATTCGGGGCTGAAATGGGATTGTACGTTGAGGACTAGCGGTATTAGCAGGCCTCTTCGGGCTCCCTTTTTTTCTGAGAGAGTTAATTGAGGCCGGAATTGGGCTCTTGAACTGAGCCTGCTGAAAGGTGCACCAGCATGAATTTGCTGGCCCCTATTTGGCCGCAGTAGCGGCATTCAGCGTTGAGCTTTCTTCCTGATGGTGGATCAGGTTAAAGAAAGAGGTTGGTGGGTCTTCCAGCAAGCAGCAAGCAAGGGGGGGGGGGGGGAAGGAGCTCACCCAGGGCTCTCCCTCACCTGCTAGCTATTAGGAAGAAGATGGTGCTAGGGCTGCACCTGTGTGTAAAAACAACCCAGCCAGCTGTCAAGGGCAGGGGCTGTGGCAGAAGGTAGTAAGCAGCAATGAATAATTTCCACCCTGATTAGTTCTGCAAGGCCATGACGATACCGGGGCAGGGGACCAAGAAGTCCAGTTTTGACCACAGAGAAAGTCGAAGAACAGCACTTGGAAGAAGCTGTTGACCAGTCTTAGAGAACAAGGGCGGAACAAATTTGCATCGTGGTGACTGACCTGGGTGTAACGAAAACAAGCATCACCATGGCAGCTAATGCTGCCAAAGCAGGAATGGAATAAGCAAAACCCTCCAGACTTGAATCGGCTTACTACCACGGTGGAGCCCAAAATTTCCCTTTGCTAAGCGAGACAGTTACTAAGTGAGTTTTGCCCCATTTTACAACCTTCCTTGTCATAGTTGTAAAGTGAATCGCCTCAGCTGTAAAGTTAGTAGCACGGTTGTTAAGTGAATCTGGCTTCCCCAATTGACTTTGCTTGTTGGAAGGTCGCAGAAGGGGGTCACGTGACCCCAGGACACTGCAGCCGTCATAATACGAGTCAGTTGCCAAACGTCTGAATTTTGATCACTGGACCACCAGGATGCTGCAAGGGTTGTAAGTGTGAAAAACAGTCACAAGTCACTTTTTTCAGTGCCATTGTAACCAAATGAACAGTTGTAAGTCAAGGACAACCTGTAGTAGCACTACTATGAGGAGGGAAGACGCACAAGGCTTGTCCCAGGAGCATCCAAGCAACAAGTATAATGCATGAGCACCAGTCCCTAAAACTAATAACAGTCGTAAAAATAGTAAAAAAAATTGCAAACATGCAAAAAACTGTGTTGGAAGAAGTAATGCAAAAGATTGCAGTGCCCCTGGAGATGTAGCTACTTTAATACATAAAGAATGGAGTACAGACTGACCATCACTTACCGTTCTTCTTGCTCTGGCTTGTCATTGTTCATCAACCTGTCCGAATGGTTTTGTTTTACGTCTGTTTTATGAAAAACAAGAGGAGGAACAGAGAGAAAAGGCAAAGTGCGTGTTATTTATGCCACCTTTAAAAGAGGGAACCTGCTATCCCACTAGCTTAAATTCCCCAAGATTCCCCTTTCTTTCACTCCATTAATACTACACTACTGTATATATCTAAATCTAATTACGTAATAAAACCACAGTAAAATCTGTTAATAAACCGTCTCTTCACCACATGGCGGTACATGTCCAAGTGTGTTGCACCTGCATCGACAGAGAACTGGGACAGACTGACAAAAATAAAGAGAAGGATGTTCTAGGACAGTGGTTCTCAACCTTTTTAATGCCGCGACCCCCAACCGGTCGTAAGTCGAGGACTAAACCGGACGTAAGTCGAGGACTACCCAACCGGTCATAAGTCGAGGACTTTCCCTGCCCGGGAGCACCGCACATGCGTGGTTCCGCCCCCTGTGCCGGCCGAGGCGTAGCTGGCAAGCGGCAGAGACGGAGCAGGCCGACCACCAGCTGGCCCAGCTCAAGGGAGGTAAGGCACCCGCCGGAAAAGGGGGAAAAAATGGCAGACAGCCTTGCTTGGCGACCCCCGTGAAATGGTCGATCGACCCCAAATGGGGTTGCAACCCATAGGTTGAGAACCGCTGTTCTAGGAGCTGAATCCAGCCATTCCTGTCGGCAGAATGGCTTTCTCCTTCTCCCGCCTATTTCCCATCACTGCCCTCCCAGCTTCCCTTGGAGGTAAGGGGCCATAAATCCTAACAGATAAAAAAATATAAATGTAAAAAAATGACAATAAAGGTTATCTATCTTATCTTATCTTATCTTACACGCTTAGGCTGCCCTTCTGCGATGTCAGAATAAGGGGAAAATAACACCAGTACAGCTAAGGTCAGCTTAAGCCTGTCTCACTCACAAACTAAACAAGAGAGGAAGGGGATAGCAGCATCAAAAAGATATTGCAAAGATTTGTTAAGTGAGTTTTGCCCCGTTTTACAACCTTTCTTGCCTCTGTTTTTGCCTCAGTCACTGCAGTTGGTAAGTTAGCAACCTGGTTGTTAAGTGAATCTGGCTTCCCCATTGACTTTGCTGGTCAGAAGGTCATAAAAGGGGATCACATGACATCCCCCCCAGGACACTGCGACCATCATAAATGTGAACCGGTTGCCAAGCATCTGAATTTTGATCACAGGATCACGGGGACGCTGCAAGGATCATAGCTGTGAAAAACGGTCATAAGTCACTTTCAGTGCCGTTGTAAGTCTGAACGGTCACTAAATGAACTGTTGTAAGTCGAGGACTACCTGTATTGTAAACTGCCCAGAGTCACTTAGGTGATACGGGCAGTGTATAAATCTGATAAATAAATAAAAATCTGCACACTGATGACTCCTTCTCTGAAATCATAGCATGACCTCGCTCGATGGCTTCATGCAGATTTTAAATGAAACAGGACGGGAGGATTGAGACCCACAGCGCATCACACTGACCTAGTGGTGCCCCCAAATCCCAGCCCTTGAGGGGGGTCTACAAAAATGCCACGTCTCATTTTACTGAAGATCTCAGAATAAATATTGGGACTTTTTTGCCTCTTGGATAATGATTAGGATAGGTCCTTTGCAGAAATCTAGGGATAGGAGACGATGATGGTACTTTCTGAGCTATGTGAAAATGGGCACACATCTAAGTTAACATTCAAACTTGCAAAATCTCTCCTAGCGACTGTTAATTTGTCTACAATTCTTTGGGCTCCAAGTAACAACATCCTGGCTTCCTTACTGCAATATGTTGTTGCATGTTGGTTTATGAGCAACAGTTCTTGACTAGCTTCCTTGTTTCTGGACTCAAATTAAAGAACAGAAACCTTTTTTTTTAAGTCATGACAGACTTAAGCTTCTCTATCCAAGGCTTGCAAATGCACCTGCCTTGCAGCTAAGAGCCATTCTGGACTGCCTTTTCCAGCTGCTCCTTGAAAGTCAAGAGGACAGCTGTCAAAGATGGCACCCTTGTGCTGGGTACCCCTTCTAGAACACCAAACCACTCTTCCCAGATTAGGCCAAGGCCTAATGAAGCCCACCAGATGCTTCCAGAATGCTCACAATCAGGAGACGGAGATGTTCCTCTCTCCTTTTGGGGTTCTCCTCTAAGTGGGGTTTGCTCCCAACCTGGAAGTAGTATTTAGGACTGACGGGGTAGATCTGTCCTCTAAGGGTCCCCCTTTAAAGCCATTCCCTAGTGGTTCTCTTGAGGGCATGAGTCCCATAGGCTGAAGCGTTAAGGCAAGTCCCGTCCCATCAGCCCAAGGCCCATCCTAGGCTAGATGCCTCCAAGGAGGGTATGGAGATGTTCTCTTCCAAGTGGAAGGCATCTGCTCTCAACCTGGAAGCATTCTTACGTTTCAAGGCTGATAGGACCATCCTCCATGAATCCCCCGGTAGCTATTCCAGATAGTGATCACCACATTTTGTAGGAATGAGCTCCACAGATTGTGTGAAGTTGAAGTCTGCTTGGGCAGATGTTGGAATAAAACAGGGGTCTTCAAACTTGGCCCTTTTAGGATTTGTGGACATGTGCCTGGCTGAGGAATTCTGGGAGTTGAAGTCCACAAGTCCTAAAAGGGCCAAGTTTGAAGACCCCTGGAATAGAAGACCCTTCCAACTCTGTTATTCTGTAAATGAGCACCTTTCCATCAAGCAGATGCTATAAGGAACTCCCAAATAACAAATGGAGGTATCCCCTGCGAGTGGGACTTGAAGGCACCTGTTCCTAACATGGAGGTAGACCTGAGTCTTCAAAGATGATAAGAATAGAGCTGTCCCCTATGAATTCCTCTTTAAAGCCATTTCAGATAACAGCCACCATCCTGTCTTAACAGGAATGAACTACACCAATTGTGAGAGGCTAAAATGAGCTCTTTTCCATCCACCTGAGGACCATCTTAGGCCAGATGCCTCCAAGCAGTTCCCAAGGGGGAGATGTTCTTCTACAAGTGGGGCTTGGAGGCATCTGCTTCCAACCTGGAGACCCCAGAAGTGGGGCTGAGTCTTCAGGGATGATAGAGTAGACCTGTCCTCCATGAATCGCCTTTTAAAGCCATTCCAGATAGTGGCCACCATTTTTGTGGGTAGCAAATGGTGGAATTACACAAACATAAAGCTCTCCACACAGGAATTTTCACCTTGGTGGCTTCCTTAGTACCTTAAGGTACCTGGTGTCCTAGGTTTAAATGAAAAATATTCCATTTGAAGGTGTTTTTAAGGCAAACATTTTGTCCTGATCATTCTAATCTCTACCAATAGGTTTCCCCTCATAAGATCTCTGAGGGATCTTCTCACAAAAAAGGGGATCAAGGGAGTTTATCTTGGGGCTACTAAAGGATCAAATGGATTTTGTTTAATGATGATACCAGAAGCCATTTTCTTGGTTTGGAACAAAAGGTGGAGACTTCCTAGTTTTCTGTTGGTTCAAATTCTGACTAAATTTTTGGTGAGAAGAGCTCATGTAGAAGTGAAATAAATAAAAATACAGGCAGGGAGGGACTCCTCTTAAAGCAGCCACCAGGAAAAGCCACATTTGCTGCTGAACCCAAGAAATCTTGACATGGAGGCTCATTCTGAGGTTAAAAAAAAAAAAAGTGCCTGTGTAGGGCCTCAGGATTCCCATCCTTTTCTCTGCCGCTTTTTACTGACATTTTGTCGGCAAAGGAAAGACTGTGAAATTAAGAATTAAAGCGCTCTCCTGCGCGACAGAAGGAATTTTAATGTGGATTTTCAATTATGCCGTATCCATGACAAAGCAAACCTGGCACCTCAATGCTTTTTCTCGCCTCAGCATTTTTTTCGTGAGGTAAAAAAAAAAGCGCGGGGTCGACAGAAGCGGGGCTTTTGTGTCATATTTGCGCCACAACGGCAAACTTGGGTTGTTTGCTTTAAATCTCAACATTACCTCAGTTTTTTTTTTAAAAAATGTTATTTTTTTCCTTTGCGCCCGTAAACTGAGGTAAAACACCCCCAACGAGCGAGAAGCGCGCGCGCACCCGCTCCCTTCTGCCCTAACGCGCAGGCGCGGCCCCTGCACGCGGCTCCGCACATCCGGGTCTCTGCTGGCCTCGAAGGGGGCGTGTCTCCCTCGCTCTCTAGCACTGAGTCATGGAATCTCCGGGACCCGCTTGTTGCACCCGCAGGCTCGCGCGCCGCGCATGCGCGCAAGAGCCGGGCTGAGCGGCGGAGACGATACGGCTCTTGCAGCCTTGCGCGGTGCATTTGCGAGTTTGGCGCCGTGGCTCAGGAGAAATCCCGCCCTTTTGCAACCGCTTTCCACTGCGGAAAGGCGGTTGGCTGCCTGCCGTTTGCAATCACGCACCCGCTGAGCCAGCTGCACGGCTTGGTGGAGCCTCTGCGCCTAATTGGGGGTGTAAAAGATCCGAACAACACAGGGCAGTTAGGAGGCGTGGGGGGTGCATTTAGCTAGGATTGATACAATCCGTTGCAAGGGGGTGCGTTTGCATCCCAACAAGCCAGTCAATCTCCAAATCTGGCTTGCAAGAAAACTCCAGCGCCCGGAAGCGTCTTATATTGTGGTTGCGTGTTTGGAGGCGAGCAAGAGCGTGCAAGTCACGCGAAACGTACCCGGGAAGCAGCGAGAGAGCGGATGGCTGTGGGCGTTTTCGACTTACAACTCCCCATCTTCCGCAGACCAGCCTGTGCAAAAGTGGTGGGGGCTGTGGATAATGGGGGTTGCAGTCCAATACGTTGTGCCCGGCCCGTGCAAAGAAAAGATGCCGAAAATATGAAATCTACGGGGAGGGGGGGCGGACTTATTGCACGCACGCGCTTAAATTTGCTTTCCTAAGGCGGGCGGGCGGGCTTCGCCCTTTGCGCATGTGCAGAGTGTATCCTGGACTCTCGGAAACTACAAGGACCAGGAGGATTTGCGGCCCTTCTCCCTTTGGGAAGCGACGCCACGTGACCCTCCACAACTGCCCATATTGGGAGCCCTTTGCTGCTGTTGTTTGTTTACATGCAAGGCGGAATTTACTCCTGTTTACTCGGTTTACGATCCAAACACCCGTCCCCGCGGCAACAAGCAAGTTTCTCTTTAGGAGACGTGGAGAATCCGCTGGGGAGACTTAAATTAACGCCTGCAATGAGGACTAGAAGCCTTAAGAGACTCAGGTGGTCCTGCTCCCACCTTTATACGCTACGCTGAGAATTATTCTTTAATTATTTCCATCGTTAATAAAAATAGTAAACGTTTTCCTACGAGGAATGCAAGCTTTGGATCGAAGTAACACTGTCACGGGGCACGTGATAAGCCCCGCCCTCAGCAAACAAGGACCCTCGCCCACACTTTCCAGAAAATTATCTCACAACGCTGATTGGTTAAAGACACGGTACACGGCTCCTCCTATTGGTCGCGATGGGACAAAGGAGGCGGGAGTAAACGGGGAGACAGCTCCTGGAACGGCGGCTAGAGAAGACTCCCATTGGCTGCCAATCCACGCGTGTGGCGACAGCCGCGAACCCCGATTGGCCGACGCTCCGAGAAGGGGGCGCGCCTCCCCCGGGCCCCACCCCTCGCGTATATAAATCACCGTCGGAGGGGGAGCGTGCCATCGCGGGAAAGCGGTAGGCGCGAAGCGTTCTCTCTCTCGGGCGGGCGCGCGCATGCGTCGCGAGGGACGGACGGACGGAC
>NW_015386507.1:8996-11608 GCF_001527695.2 Protobothrops mucrosquamatus | reverse complement strand
CTTCCTGCAAGTCGTGCCAGAAGGCCTGCAACGGGGCCACCCCGCAGCCCTACGAACTCAACACGGCCATCAACTGCAGGGACGAGGTGGTCTCTCCGCTGCTGCTGGAGGGTGGGGAGCAGCCGCCCCCCGCCCAGCAGCCCTCTTGCCCTCCCGCCGCCTCTTCAGCAAGTGCCGGGAGCCGCCACCACCACCACCATCATCACCACCACCATCACCACCACCGCAAAAGGCGCAGGACTTGTAGCAAATCCGAAGGCTCCGGGGGCGGCCGGCCGTCGGTGGAGCAGCCCGGCCGGGGCAGCCCCGAGCCCCCCCGCGGCCGCCACCCCCAGGCTTCCTCCCTGCACCCGCCGCAGCCCCGCCGGGCCGAGCGCAACAAGTTCCAGTACGGCAACTACTGCAAGTACTACGGCTACCGCAACCCGGACTGCGAGGACGTTCGCCTGCGGGCCATGAAGCCGGAGTGGTTCCGAGGCCGAGAGGTGCTGGACATCGGGTGCAACGTGGGCCACCTGACCTTGAGCGTGGCCAAGAAGTGGGGACCGGCCCGAATGGTGGGGCTGGACATCGACGGGGCCCTGATCCGTTCGGCTCGCCAGAACATCCGCCACTACCTTTCCGAGGAGATGCAGGGGGAGCAGCAGCAACAGGAGCGGCCCCAGGACAGTCGCGGCGAGGGGGAGGGGGGCCCCCCAGCCAAGAAAAACTTCCCTGCCTCTCTCATGGCCAGCCGGGGTCCGATCGCTGCGCCCAGGGTGCCCCAGGACGGGGTCGATGCGGCGGTCTTCCCTAACAATGTGGTCTTTGTTAAGGTGAGTGAGAGACAGGCCAGGTGCCCCCCTCCCACTGAAGCTCCTTCAGCTTCCACATCTGTGGAGGGGTCCTCAGCCATTCTACCACCTGTGAAGTGCTGAGGACGGGCACTTGAGAGGTGAGGATGGTTGACGGGGTGGGTGGGTGGGGGCCAAATGAGGTCCTGGGTCATCTCTGATTAGGTTCTCCCTGGGCCACGAAAAGGGGCTTTTGGAGGTGGAGGCTTGGGGTGCTGGGCTGGGAGGGAGAGACAGCAGGACACACACACACACACACACACACAGAGATGAGGGGACTTTGTGACAACCCCATAACCAGCAGGGGGTCAGGTGCCCTTTCTGATGCCCAGGGGGGAGAAGAAAAATCCTGCCTCGAGGGAAGGGCGATGAGGCTGCTGTCAAGATCCGCCCCCCAGCATCTCCAGGCCTGGGGGAGAGGCTGAGCAACTGGAAAAGGGGCCTTGTGAGGGTGGGGGATGAAGTGGACCTTGGGGAAGGGGGGGTGTCTGCTTCTCTCCAGTTCAAAGGCGTGTATTGTATTCTACTTCCACTTGGGGGCATCCTATTGGCCAAGGGTTTGGGGAAATTGGAAGGGGAGCCTCCCCCATAATCATGAATTATGGAGGCACGAATGGGGGGAGGAACCCCTCAGTACCAGCTTTGCTCTGGGCAAGAGGCAGACTCTGCTGGGGAGGGAGAGCTGGCTGTATGTGCAGTTCAACCTGAAGCCCCATTGGGGTTGCCTTTCAAGAGGCGATCCCCTGCCAGTGCAGGGAAATCCGGAGGCGTTTTGGGGTGCCCACCCCTTCCCACACAGGCAGAGGTAAGCTCTGCTCTGTTCCCCACACACCCTCGCTTTCCTTTGGTTACAGGGGCTGTGAGCAAGTGGCTTGCCCTATTATTATTATTATTATTATTTATTTATTGAATTTATATACCATCCTATCTCCCTTAAGTAACTAGGAGAGAGCTGAAATTCAATTGAAGCTACACCCCCCCCACCCCCAGCTGGCTCAGCCTTCCAGCGGCCCTGAGCCCAGAAGAGCCTGGGGAAGCCCCCCTTTCGGACCCAGCCGCCAGCTTCCCTTGTCTTTGGCCTTGATCAGAACCTAAAGATGAGCCACAGGAGCTCCTGGGGGAGGGAGAGAGGGAGTGAGTGAGTAAGGGAGGAAGAGGAGATGACCTTGGCTAAGATAGGAACCGGTTACTCCGGCAAAGGGGGGGAGGCTGAAATGTTCTAACATCCAGATAATGGGGTGGGCACCCCCTCCCCCAATTCACTGAAGATGGAAGAAGGGGGGAGGAGGAGCAGAGTCCAATCAGATTTCCAAGGTTCTGTTCCAGGCCATTCTCAAGTTAACGGTCACAATTCAGCCCAAAATGTGCATTGCTGAGCGAAAGGTTTTGTTGAGTCTTGCCCCGTTTTGCGACTTTCCTCGCCAAAATTGTTCAGTGCAGTTAAGTTAGTAACACGGTCGTTAAGTGAGTCTGGCTTCCCCATTGACTTTTGTTTGTCAAAAAGGGGGAAATCACGTGATCCTGGGGATGCTGCAACGGTCTTAAGTGTGGAAAAAAAAACGGTCGTAAGTCACTTTTTTTTTCCAGTGCCGTGGTAACTTCGAAGGGTCGCTAAACGAGCCGTTGCAAGTCGAGGACTCCCTGTCTCGTAAGCCTTCTCCATCGAAGTCATCCTCGGAGCCTGGCCTGCCTACAGGGGCTGAGCCCTCCCTCCCCCCCGCCTGCCCAGTGAGCATAAAGGCAGAGGAGGGCAGAGCAGCCCTTGGGGGCGGGGGGGGG
>NW_015386507.1:4944-8101 GCF_001527695.2 Protobothrops mucrosquamatus | reverse complement strand
TTTCCAGTGCCGTGGTAACTTCGAAGGGTCGCTAAACGAGCCGTTGCAAGTCGAGGACTCCCTGTCTCGTAAGCCTTCTCCATCGAAGTCATCCTCGGAGCCTGGCCTGCCTACAGGGGCTGAGCCCTCCCTCCCCCCCGCCTGCCCAGTGAGCATAAAGGCAGAGGAGGGCAGAGCAGCCCTTGGGGGCGGGGGGGGGAAAAAGTCCTGGGGGACCCTCATAAGGAGCCTAGGATCGCCCCTTCTATGCTGGCCTGGCTTGCCAAACCTGAGGTCCCGAGCGTGGCACGATCCCGCTTGCCGGCCCCCAAGGAAGAGGCTTCCACCAAGTCTGATGAGTTGGGTAAAAAAAAAAAAAAAAGTTAGGTGCAGCTGATTCCCCCCCCCCCCACTCCCAACTCTGCAAGTAGCTCCAATTCTGGGAGTTGAAGTCCTTGATCCTTAGTAGATCTTCCTGGCTCTCCCACCCAAGGCTCAGGGTTGCTGGCGTGGAGGGAGGGAGTCGGAGTCGGAGCACAACTGGAGTCCTTGCAGCTGTGCCGGTCTCAAGGTTGTAAAGTCTCAAGGTTGTAAAGCGGGGGCTGTGCTGTCTCACTCCTCCAGCAGGACCTTGGGGCTCTGTCCCCCAAATCGGCCTCCGGAGGTCTTGTGGTCTTCCCCCAGTCTTCTTTCTTTCTTTCGTGGCCTCTGTAGGTTCCTCGCTGGGAGAAAGGTTGGCAGCCCCCCGTTTCCCCACCGGGTGGGTGGACGGTCCCAAGGATGGCCTGATCTCCCTTCCCAGGGAGGGGGTCCTGCAAGTGGTGGGTTGTTCTCTGAGCTTGCCTTTTTTGCTCCCGGACGTTTCGTGACCAAGCTAGGCAACGGCTCCAGCAGGACTTTGGGGGGGCTGTTGCAGCATCCCCCTGGTCAGGTGATTTGTATTCGGACGCTTGGCGGTTGACTCACCGTTTGTGACCGTTGCAGTGTCCCGGGGTCACGCCGTTCCCCTTTTGCGACCTTCCGACAAGCAAAGTCAATGGAGGAGGCAGATTCACTTAACAGCCAGGTTACTAGCTTAACGACTGCAGCGGTTCACCTAAGCCACGTGGCCAGGAAAGTTGTAGAACGGGGCACAGCTCACTTAACAACCGTCTCGCTTAGCAATGTCAATTTTGGGCTCAATTGTGGGCATAAGTTGAGGACCACCTGTAACTGGGGGCCCAAGGCACGCTGACCCTGTCAGGCCTTGCAGGGTGGAGAGAATCCACTAGATCCGTGGTGGCGAACCTATGGCATGCGTGCCAGAGGCGGCACTCAGAGCCCTCTCTGTGGCCACGCGTGCTGTCGCCCCAGTCCTAGGCCTTCAGCTGGGTTTTATAAAACCTTTTCACTTTAGGCTCCGCCGCCATGTGCAAAAAAAAAAAAAAAGGTTCAATCAATCAGTCAATTTCAACTTCTTGCGGAGAAAAAAAAGATCTCGCAAAGTTGGAATTGATTGATTGAACTTTTTAGTCCCACCCAGTCTGCCATTACCACCGCAGCTACGCCCACCCAATGGGCCACACCCATCCAACTGGCCACACCCACCCAATGGCCACACCCACCCGTCACCCGATGATACATAAGTGGGTTTTGGGTTGCAGTTTGGGCACTCAGACTCTAAAAGGTTCGCCATCACTGCACTAGATGGATGGATGGAGAGATAGATAGGAGAGATAGATGGATAGATACAGATGGATAGATGAATAAAGGGATAGATGGATGGATGATAGATGGATGATAGGTGGACAGATGGATAGATGAATGGAGAAAGGGATGGATGGATGGATGGATGGAGAGATGATGGATATAGATGATGGATATAGATGGATAGATGAATGGAGAAAGGGATGGATGGAAGGATGGATGGATGGAGAGATGGATAGATGATGGATATAGATGGATAGATGAATGGAGAAAGGGATAGTAGGTAGGTAGGTGGATGGATGATAAATAGATGATAGATTGACGGACGGACAGATGGATAGATACAGATGGATAGATGAATAAAGGGATGGATGGATGGAGAGATGGATAGATGATGGATACAGATGGAGAGATAGACAGACAGATAGATTGATAGATGATAGATAGATAGACAGATAGATAGATGATAGATAGATGATAGACAGATAGACAGACAGACAGACAGATACAGAGAGAGACTTTGAACATCAAGGTCCCCTCCCAAAAAAATCCCCACAGATAATAACCAGCCCTTCAAGTGGACCCCAAAGCCTCTGGGTAGCCAGTGCAGCTCACAAAGCAGACCTGTCCGGTGGGCGCATGCAGGATGCCCATTACTGCCCAGGCTGTAGCTCCTGAGCAGTCTTCAAGGGCAGCCCCACAGAGAACGCTTTGCGGCTAGCAGTGGCCGAAGGTGCCCAATCCAGGGCGGAGGGCAGTTGGCGCACAAGACACCTTGGCGGCCACAGCTGCCTCTTCCCCGTCCAGCAGGCACTGGGGGCCGTCGCACATCAGTTCCTCCTAGAGCCGGGCTCTCCCAACTCTACACTTTTTCAGACTTGTGGACTTCAACTCCCAGAATCCCTTAGCTAGCAAGGCTTTTCCCAGAACCCACCACGGGTAGGACAAGAACACAGGTGGCTAGACTACACTTATCACGTTTTTTGATTAGGTGGCTTTCTTAATATAGACGGAGGGAATGCAGTAAACGTAATATATCTTGACTTCAGCAAAGTGGCAAAAAAAAAGAGCTGGCTGGGGAATTCTGGGAGTTGAAGTCCACAAGTCATAAAGAGAGACAGAACCTCATTCAGAACTAAGACTGGAAAACCCACAGAGGGGGCTCTCGGGGGGGGGGGAGACTTTGGTAGCCTCACCCGGCGAGCAGCATCCCCTCAGCACGCTGGTGGCGCCTGTCTCTGGGTTGGCAGCTTTTCCCTGCCTCGCCCAGAGACGCTGAAGCGTTGTGTGTGTGGGGGGCAGTGCGTAGCCCATGGGGCACAGCCTCTCCCCCGAGGGGCCAACATGAGCCAAGCACCCCCCCTCCCTCGAGTCCAGCAGCAGACCGACCGTCTGGCTTCCTTGGCAGGGCAACTACGTCCTGGATCGGGATGAGCTGCTGGAAGCTCAGAAGCCGGAGTACGACGTCATCCTCTGCCTGAGCGTCACTAAG
>NW_015386507.1:0-3269 GCF_001527695.2 Protobothrops mucrosquamatus | reverse complement strand
TTGCACCAGCAAAGCAGCCCTGCTCAGGAGCGGGGGGGGGCCTTGGCTGCAAGCAAAGCAAACAGAGCTTTTTTCCCCCCCCAGGGAAAAAAGGATCTACCCAGGTTGATTGTGCCCCTCCCCTCAAGCTCCCTTTATTTTCAAGGGGGGGGCAACTCATTCTGCTCCATCAAAGCCTGGGAGGGCCAAAGGGTGCGCCCCCCCCCCAGGGAGAATGACAACATGGCAGCCGCCGATGCCTCCTCTGGTTCCTAACTCAGCCATATGACCCTCTCCTCTGGAAGGGGGGGGTGCTTCATTGGTCCTGCAGCGCTGGGGGGGGGGCTGAGGGGGGGGGCAAGAGGCCTCCCCTCTGGAGAACGAGGCTGTCTCCAGGGGGCTCAGCTGATCTCTGTGAGGTCCCACAAGGTCCTCTGCCCAGAGCACCCCCCCCCTTTTTTCCTTTTTTTTTTCTTTTTTGCAATGGGGAGTAAGGGCGTAACACCCACCAGGCCAGCTGCAACCCCTCCCCAATAAAAATACCCCCCCCCCCGAGCTGCCTGCCGTGTTTGGGGGGGGTCAAAAAGAGCCTCCCCCCGAAAAAAAGAAATAACCCTGTAGAAGTAAAGTGATCTTGTTTGAACGGAGTTTTATCTTTTAAAAAAAGTTGATTATATATATATAAATAAAACCTACAGATTATTACCCGCTGCTGTGCCAGTCTCTGAAGGGGGGGGAACCAGACACGGGGCGCCGAAGCAAAGCTCTGCCAGTAAAATAAATCTATCCCCTGCGTGCAGGAAGTCCTCAACTTACGACGGCTTAGCGACCGTTAACAACAGCACTGGGAAAAAGTGATTTGGGGGCATTTTTCGCACGGCTGTTACAGCGCCCGCCCCCCAACGATCGGGCGATCAAAACGCTCAGTGACTGACTTGTCTTTACGACGGGGGACAAAGTCCGTGGTAGAAGCCAAGATCCATTTAACAAATTGTGGCAGGGAAGGTCGTAAAACGGGGCAAAACCTCAGTTTGTTTAGCGGTGGGAATTGTGGACCACCCGTGCTTGGGGAGGGGGGGTCGGTCCTGGCGGCAAAGCGAAAAACCACACCATCCACTGGCAGTTACAGTTTATGTATAAAACGTCACCGGATTTGTGTGTCCCGGGTGTGTGAGAGTGTGTGTGTGTGAATGAGGGATGCTTGTGCGTGAACAGCCAGCCGGACTCCTGGCGCCCGTCTCCGGCCTTCCTCAGCTCGCCCACTGCTGCAGCTTCCGGTACATCAGGAAGGTGGTGGCCGGGGGGCGCCTCTGGGCCTGCAGCTTCAGGGGGGGCAGCCCCCCCACCTCCAGGAAGGGGGTCTCCGTGAACAGCTCCTCTGCCCTGTAAAAGGCCATCAAGTCGGGCCCTTCGCCGGCCGCTTCCTGTAACACAGGCAGGGAGGTTTGCCGGTCAAGCTCGCCGCCCTCCGAGCCCACCTTCGCCTGGTGGATGGCGGGCCAAGACCCTCTCCAGAGGCACCCGCTACCCCCACCCACCGTGGGCACGTGCACCCCCCACCAGGCGCTGCCAGGAGGGCGCCCTCTGCACCGGGAGCCACGAGGCCCATCACCCACCTTTCGGTCCCCGGGATGGTGCTGGACGACGGCGAGTCTCTCCTGCGCGGCGGAGCTGAGCAGTTCGTCGGCCGGCACCTGCAGGCTGATGAGGCCCCGGTAGAGCTGCTGGTCCCGGGGAATGTTCAGCCCTGGAAGAGTGGGCAGCGTGGGTGGTGGGGGGCCAGGCAGTGGAGGGCCACTTTTTGCAAAAGGGCAAGTTGTAATGGGCCTATTTACAGGGGTGGGCAACCTGGGCTCTTTTATGGCTCGTGGACTTCAACTCCCAGAATTCCTGAGCCAGCCACGCTGAGGGGAAAGGGAGAGGTTTCCAAGCTGAGCCAGGCTGGCTCAGGGATTCTGGGAGTTGAAGTCCAAAAGTCATGAAGGGAGCCATAGTTCCCCCTTGCTGGCTGAGGAATTCTGGGAGTTGAAGTCCACTAGTCATCAAGGGAGCCATAGTTCCCCCATGCTGGCTGAGGAATTCTGGGAGTTGAAGTCCATGAGTCACAAAAGGGTCATAGTTTCATCATGCTGGCTCAGGAATTCTGGGAGTTGAAGTCCATAAGTCATAAAAGCCAAGGTTGCCTACCCCTGGCCTATTACAAGCCCTGGAGTGGGGGGGGGGCTGAAGTGCCCCAATGAATGTGATGGGCCCTCCTCCCCTAATACAGGCAGTCCTCAACTTACAACAGTTTGTTTAAAGTTACAACAGCAGAGAAAAAAAGTGACTTATGACCATTTTTTACACTTGCGACTGTCAAAGGATCCCCTCATGGGGTCACGTGATCAAAATTCAGAGAATTGGCAACCGACTCACATTTATGACGGTTGCAGCGCCCCGGGATCAAGGGATCCCCTTTTGCGACCTTCTGACAATAGGGGAGCCAGATTCACTTAGCAACCAGGTTGCTCAACCATTGCCGTGATTCACTTAACGACCGAGGCGAGGAAGGTCGTGAAACGGGGCAAAATCCACTTAACGTCTCCATTAACAACATAATTTTGGGGCTCAGCTGTGGCCATAACTCAAGGACTGCCTGTAATCCTAAATTTAACCCAACGCTTATGGCCGCTGTCCACTCAGCCGTGCGCCTGGTGGCCGGGCACTCCGGGAATGGCTGTCTGGAGCCACCCCTCGAAAGATTTCACTCCCACCCCGGGGCCCCCACGGAGAAGGCCCTGCTTCCCCCCCCCTCCCTTACTCACCCTCGCCCACGTGAGCTTCCGCGGCGCCCCGGGCCACGAAGGAGCGCTGCACCAGCCGCTCGGCCGCCTGCCGGGCATCGAAGGCCCGCTCGCGCGTGGCCCGCACCTCGGCGCCCAGGGCCAGGCTGCTGTGGGGCAGCGGGGCGCCCAGCGGGCGGAGGGCGGGCGGCCCCCGGGGCTCCCTCCTCGCCGGCCCGGAGGCTCCCTGGGGGTCCGCGGGGGTCCGGCCGCCTTGCAGCTCCTCCTCTCTCTGCTCTGCCATCCGAAAGCGGACCTGCCAGGGGGGAAAAAAGACCCCCGGCGTTCTTCCACGGCAGCCCCCGGCCAGCCTCCCCGCAGGGAGCAGCCTCGGCTTGGAAGGGGCCCTTGAGGGCATCCAGTCGGGCCCTTGCGTGGGGCAGGAATTCCCAGGCGAGCCAGCGGAGGCTCCGTTAAGGAGAGGGGGGTCCCCCCCGTGCGCCCCCCCCCACCGGGCAGCCCGATGCC
>NW_015386506.1:1526564-1560411 GCF_001527695.2 Protobothrops mucrosquamatus | reverse complement strand
CGAACATACTTTATTAAGCTGTTGGGATGTTCCTGCTTGTCCCTATGTTCTATTGCCTGACATAACTCTAAGGATTCACACATTTTAAATTATCAAGCAGTCACCATTTCAGGGTTAGAGGCCACTCATATGCCTCATTTTTAATGGAAAAGGGCATTTCCCTAGCAGATCCTCCAGCAGGTATGAAGATGTCAGCTACCTTTGCAAATAATCTGTCACATCTCTGCAGCAAAAGGGGCTGCATCATATAATCACTCCTGGAGTAAAAATCCTGCAAAATCTGTCACTAGGGAGTTGATGTGAAAGAGGCCAGCACACTCGAAGCCTGGAGTGATGTCAGCCAATTTAGTAGTGCTTTCTGCAAGTTATATTTAAATGACCCTAGACATGAGTATTTCTTTCTAAAGCATGTTGTCTTTTTTCCCGTAGAATCCATTGTTCAATTCCAAACATAGAACATTGAAACAATTGTCTTCTTCGGAGTAGGGTCCACGTAGGCTGTCATCTTTTAGACTGGATGATCGGTTTGCATCCTCTGCCTGGAAGCACCTGGAGCCATGAAGCTTTGTCCTCCTGTGGAGGTGGCACGGGGTGTGAAGATGCTTCTTTTTGTTTCTCAAGAGCAGCACTTCTAGTCTCGCATCTCACAATAGTCGTTTCATGGAATTTAGTTCAAAACAAAAACCCAGCTTGTTCTGAAGTAGCAGCCGCGCCAGAATTATCCAGATACACAAAGATATCCTTTGTTATGGCGGTACTGAAAAGGTAGCCATTCAAAGAGACTTTTGTTAGCTCAATGCTTTCTGTCTTTAGAGAAGTGTAAGGGCGTGGGGCAGAAGAGAGATTAAGTACAAGCAAGATTTCAAGTCAAAACCCACATAAGTCACACAATGATGGAGTGTCAGCACTCCCCTGAAAATATTAAGAGCTTAAGCTTTACAAAAAACGTTTGGTTTAAAAAAAAAAGCATTAAAATATTCTGGTGACACATGCTGCAGAATGTTAAAAAACACAAGTTTTGAACCAAGTTCAATTCTTATACTGACTAAAAGTGTGTAACATACAGATAGTCCTTGACTGATGGCTGGTCATGTAACGACCACTCAAAAGTTACAATGGCCTCGGAAAGGATGTTTTACAGCTTGTGAAGCATTTCCAGCCATCATGAAATGTTGCGATGCCTCCCTGCAGTCCCATGACCACATTTAGGGCACACAGCAACCGGTTCACATTTACCACCAGTCGCAGCGTCCTCTGGCCATGTGACCCCCAATTTGCAATGGTTGTGGGGTTTTTTTTGCCAGTTTCTGGCATTTTTCCATTGGGGAAAAAATCAGGTCAGTCAGTGGTGCGTCAACTTCTGGTCGCAATGGCTTACGACCAAAATTCTGGTCCCAACTGTGGCCATAAGCCGAGGACTAGCGTTACACCTTTAAGTAATGGTTAAGAAAGTACTCTTGGATTTTAAACTCAATCCCTACAAAACATTCAAGAGATCATGTTTTAGAGCATTCTTTTCCAGACAGATTTACTGCAACACATGGGCAGTTGAGAGCGAAGAATTAAAATGACCCGACTGAGTCTCTTTAGGAAGCCCTCCAAAAGAGCTTCCTTAAATGAAAAAAAAAAACCCTCCCTATGGCTGCTAGGGAAGCCTGACAGTAGGGGTGTTCTTTTGGTCCTGCAAGAATCCATATGATTCTTAGCTGGCAACAAAGAGGGGGTGTTTCACTTGTTGCCATCACTTAATTTGGATATAGAATATTCTTTCAACATGCTGCAAAAGATTCTGGAGCACACAGAGCATTGGACAGTATCACAGATACTCTTTTGATTTTATTTCTCTATTAGTAGAGAAATATGCATAGACGTGTCTCAATTGGCTTTCAAAATATCTTTATTTTTTTTTCCAAGCTGTAAATGCTACCCCATTTGGCTAGGATTAAACCAGTGGTTCTCAACCTGTGGGTCGGGACCCCATTTGGGGTCGATCGACCATTTCATGGGGGTCGCCAAGCAAGGCTGTCCGCCATTTTTTTTGTCCGCCATTTTTTTCCCCTTTTCCGGCGGGTGCCTTACCTCCCTTGGGCTGGGCCAGCTGGTGGTCGGCCTGCTCCGTCTCTGCTGCTTGCCAGCTACGCCTCGGCCGGCGCAGGGGGCGGAACCACGCATGCGCAGCACTCCCGGGCAAAGTCCTCGACTTACGACCGGTTGGGTAGTCCTCGACTTACGACCGGTTTAGTCCTCGACTTACGACCGGTTTAGTCCTCGACTTACGACCGGTTGGGGTCACGGCATTAAAAAGGTTGAGAACCACTGGATTAAACCAATGTTTTTCAACTTTAGCAATCTCGAGATATATGGACTTCAACTCCCAGAACTCCCGAACCAACATTGAATTCTGAGAACTGAAATTCACATATCTTAAAACTGATAAAAGTTGAGAAACAAATATTAAACTCTGCTCAGAATACTACTTTGTTGCTCTTACTGATCGTTTTTGGGAGCAGAGAAGATTAGGCAGCTACTCTGAGATTTGCCTCAATCAACTTCTGATTACCTCATTAGAATATGGACATTAACTACACCTCACAGATACTGGTCTTCTTCACATGCTTCAGGTCAGTAAGAAATTGAAAACTGGGCCTACAACGCTCCCAGCTGTTCAAGAAGACCAACGCTCATCATATTGGGGAATTAAATAGGGAGATCAGAAGCCTCTCCCACTCAAAATGCTGGAAGAAACATATTTTCAATCCATGTATCTCCACCCAAAGTCAGTTTAGCAATTGCAATACTGAAGTTCTGTTAGAAATATAATCAGCAAAACTTCATACAAGTGCTCCTTCCTAATTAGCCTAACACAACAACAGATCAGAACAGAAAAACAAGAACCTACAGGCTCTACGTGCTCAGATAAAAATCTTCAGATAGTTAAGATATTACAGATGTAATAATAGAAATGCAATATCTAAATCTCATTGCTGGTAGGGAACTGGGTGCAAATGAAACTCAGCTTTTGACATCAATCACTGTGCTGGGCCTTGCCAACTTTTAGCATGGGGTTTCTTAATGGAAAAGGAGTGCAAATGAGACACATTAATGCTTAAAGGAACTCTGGGGGAAATCCAAAATCTCCACTCCCAGCAGAATAAGTACAAGGGAACCACAAAGAGCAGCAGGGCAAGCTTACACACTTTAAAGTTAGCAAAGAAATACACATTGCCTTCCAAAATATTCCCTTTCTTGTTATCATGATGTCTGGACAGAACATCCCAAAATTTCATATATTTTAGGAAGAAAGTGATGATTTTGTAGAGTTCAAGTAAACCACCTTATGAAAGAATCAAGGGAAATGGAGCTTTCTCTGTTAACAGGCCGTAGTGGGGGAATGTCCAAAGGTAAGATCCAGGAGAAACCTTGATCCTATCTATATATTAATCTGCAGTTAATTTCACCAAACTCTCAAAATGGTAAAATAATGGCAACATTATTTTATCATAAAAGAACTGGAATAACTTCCATATTCTTTTGGAGTGAATTTTGCTACACACTTTTAAATTCTGGAAACAATAAAGGAATCGTGCATTTTTGTTTCCTTGTGTATTTGTGCATCTAGAGGAGTATATATTCTCCCCAAGATGTAAACACAAGACAGAAGGAAGATGCAGATTGCCATTCCCCCCCCCCATTCTTGCATTTAAATCTTGACATCTATCCAGCAGAAGCATCTCTTAAATTAGCAGAACTCAAATATAAGCTTCTCTTTTCAGATAACTGATAATCAAAGCCACAAAAACACAAGATTTTAGCAGCCACAGTATACCTACTGACTTTGTCTTCTACACTGCAGTAAAACTGAGATTACAGGTCTGAAAAGTAGAGTCACTACAGCTGTCTGATGTACAACACCAACATGCACATATTTTACTTACGGCCTGTATTAGCCTGCCAGGGCCAGTCTGCCTCCCTGAAGCAAAACTGAATTCCAGCCCAATGCCCAGACTTGCTAGGACTCTATTTGCTAGGACTGACTTTAGTTTAGATTTAGGCCTGCAGCTTTCCGTGTATAACATTCTATTGTTCTATTTAACATTAGTTAGCATTACAACAGTGGGTACAAACTACGTACCCATGACATTACCAAGTGCACAGTTCTGCTCTGGAGGAAAACAAATATTCTCAGTCCGAGTGGCTTTTTCCTCCTTTAAAGGTCCATGATTATTTGGCAGGCTTGGCTGTGCTGTAAAAGGCCTGGGAAAGGAATCTTGTAGGCGGTGGAATAATTTCTACAAGATCTGCTTGTGAGTCGACACATGTATGTATGTATGTTTAACACTGGCAAGAGTCCTGTTATGATAAGCAGACAAAAGGCATCTGGTGGCTCTGCGACGTGATGGGAATGACCGCACAGTGGTCTCTTCCAGTCTAAACCACCCGTCCCATAGCAGAACATTTGTAGAGTCCAATGTTACAGCCCAGGGAATCCACTTCCAGTGTAAGTAGTATTTGTGTGTATGAGTGCTCCATTTCTTCCTTGAGCAAGATAAGGAGGATCATGAGAAGAAGAACCATGAGGACAGAGAGTTATGTCACTGATAGCCATCCACAGCAGAACACAGTATCCAACTCTCCTAGGGTACTTTTTCCGTAAGAGTTTTCCCTGGCGGACAGGAACAGTGCTAAGATGTCTGCACAAAAGGAGCCCGTAAAAGAATCCGAGCCCCAAACTATCACAGCACAAAAAACAGAATAAGCACCACCACAAGGATAACAAGGAGGATGATAATGGCACACCACTGTCTTCGATCTGCCAGTAAAAACAAAATCAAGAGGAAGAGAAATTAGCTGTATGCTTGCCAGAGATGCTAGCTCTTTTCACCGAGAACAATGCTAGAGTTAAGTTAGGACTGGGGGGAGGGGAGGGGGGAGAGACAGCAATTAAGAAAAAACATGGGTGTTAAGGGAGACCTTCTGCAAAACAACCCACTTAGATATCGGGACACGTCAATCAATATGGTATGCACCACAAACAACTCACTCCTTGATATATCAATTCCCCGAATCAATGGCAGCCTATTACTTTTTACCAGCATTTTTTATTAATTGCTCTTTGTTTATTACATCATTTTATATGGCCACTCATCTCATAGATGCAACTGGGCAGCTGTCAACACATTAAAAACAATAAAAAACATTATCAATAAAACCTAAAAACTTATAATGGACATCAAGAAAAAAAAAATCTAAAGCCAGTAGGCAAGGCTTGGGCCACCTAAACCAGGGGTAGGCAACCTCGGCTCTTTTATGACTCATGGACTTCAACTCCCAGAATTCCTGGCTCAATTCCTGGAGTTGAAGTCCATGAGTCATAAAAGAGTCGAGGTTGCCTACCCCTGACCTAAACCTACGACTTTTGTGGTCTGAAGCACATACAAGTCTTCCATGCTTTGCAAAAGTGTCAGGTGCCAAATTAATCTCTTTTTTAATTATTTTAATTTTCTATCTTCTGACTTTAAGGTTGCACTTTTATTTTCTCAAACAGTACAGACTTCGCAGGTCTGAAACAAGTGGCTTGAGACATCCGACTGATGTAGAGGCTGCAGCTGCTGAAAACTCTCTTGCCTTGCACGATGGAAAAATTGACATTTTATTACAGTTTTGTTAGATTTCAGGCTACTTACCATTAGTCATATGGGATGCTTTTGCAAGTTTCTTCATAACGTTATCTAGTCGAGACTGGGTGCTGTCCACCTCATGAGAGAAATCATCCAACATGCTGCAAAAGCATAGGAACAGGGCATTGATTTATGTTCTGGACGGATGTTGTTTCTTCACTAGCATTTTATAGCATCGCCTAACACTGTTCCTGTGTTCATTATTGATATAACAGCATACGCATGAACTGAATATTAGAAGCCTGAGGTCCCTATGATGCAATGGCCTAGGCGCTGAAATTTGACATAAGAAAAGTTAGGCAAGATGTTACAAAAAGTTGTTACCTAGCAGAGAAGTAGATATAATTTGGAAGAGTCTTGGAGTCTACTTCCTCGTGAGACTTGATTGTAGCTATCATTTTTCTTTTCTCTCTTTCGGCCATTACCTTCCCCACAATTTTCCCTTCTTCATTTATTCATTCTGTCTCTCTCACACAAAGTTCACACGCTCTTTCACTTATATATAAATTTTCTTATACCACAGCCTTTCAAATCAATTATTACAAAAAATTCCACCTATAAGTTACATAAGACACATGTAATTATCTCCTATCAGTATTAGTAATGGTAAGGATACAAATCCCTTTCCCATTTCAGCCATCTATCTGTTTGTTACTGTTCTAATCCTATCTTATCTATTGGGGTAATCAGCAGGTATGTTCAAAAATATTTTGTCTTCTTGATGAATAGAAGAGCAACAAGGGTAGGGATAATTTCAAATGGGAAATAATTTCTTAGTTCATACTGGCATCTTCCTATCCCATAACTATTTTTATTTTCTAAAAATTCTTTATATACTTAATATCTAATTTGGAAAATAACTGACATTACAAAAATACAAATTGAGGAGTAGTATACGTGTTTGTTTTCAAACATTATTTTTTCAGATGTAATAGAAAAGCAGAAGCTTAAAGTTAACTGGACAGGATTGGGAGAATTGTAATAATGAATTACTGAAACTCTTTAAGAAGCAAGCAAACTGATTGCTTGAGTGTATTTGTGAGAAGCAATTATCTCCAGAAATAAAAAATATTCTAAATGGCAGATTCTATTAGTAAATTTCCTCTTTGTCTGCACTGGTACTTTTTATCAATGTCTACCACCCTGAATGAATAGTTTCTTTGAGTTCCATTTGTTCATTCCAAAATGTGTTTTAAGGATGAACGACTTTGCTTTTATTTTTTTGGTTTGTACAGATAAGGACTCATGCTGCTGATTCCATTTCATGCAAGCAGAGTTTCAATTTGCTTAATACTCACACAGCTTGTTCATCCAACTCCCCTCCAATGCGTTGGGACATATTCTTTAGTACTCCAATACTTCCAGAGACCAGCTCCAACTGTTCATCCTGTTGATCAATGATTAACTGGAACACAGAACAGAGAGGTGGGTGAGGGGACAGGAAGAGAGAGGAAAGAGTTACGTAGTTCAAATTATGCATTGAAAAGATAATTGGCTTCTGACTGCAAAATGCTCTATCTTCTTGAGCATCCAGAGAATACCTTGAAGAAAAAGTTCATCTTGCCACAAAAATGACTGAAAAGTTATCCTTTCCCCCTCTGAACATTTTTTCCTAAAGAAAAAAAATCCCACCTTACAGGCCTGACCAGATCTGAAAAGGAAAACTGAATTCCTTCACCCATGGTTTGTCTAGCTAGACTCTCAATAATATTTTTTAATTTAAATGGGTATGAGTTCTTGATAAACTGGAGAATGACATGCCAACATTCAGAGAAGGGACTTCCTTGACTCAAAGCCCAGTTCAGGGATATCTTTAACCCTGAGAATGTGTATCTATGTGTGGGAGAGGAGCATGCTCATTTCTGTGTCTTCGTACAAAGCAGAAAAGATTCATTCCTACTTGCTATCGGTACCAAATATATGTGTCTCCCTGGATTTCCCTTGTTCTTCATTTGGATACTGTGTCAGGTTGTGTATGTGGGTTGAATATACAACTGGCCACTCCCAGACACTCTTTGAGAAAGAAATGCTCTTATCACCTTGAAGGCATGATGCTCACTGTCACCTCCTGACTCCCCCAATCTGAAATACAAATGCGAATGTATCCCGAGGTTGCATATGAATCTCACCTATTATCTTAAGAGCCTGTGAGATTTCTGGGTGAAAGCCTCATCTAGAAATCCCATTCTATAAGTGGCTAGTTGGAATCTTTGCACAGACAGACAGATCCAGACTACCTGCTGCTGTGCTTGCTGATCTTCAATGAAGTGTGAATTTGCAGACTGCAGTTCTCGATCCAAGCGGCTGTATTTGTCCGTCCCGGAACTCCAGCTGTGAGTTCTACTTTCTCCCAGAAGCACCTGCATAAGAATAGGGAATAAAAGGATCAGTTATTGCATGTTATTGAAATTGAACCCTTGCAAGACAGAGATGCTGTTTGCCCAAAAACACATGGATCTCTGTCATCTCCGGATTAGATTCTAGATGGGCTGGCACTCGCTTGAAGCAGCAGACGTCATATTTGAGGGTTCTCCCGGATTCACAGCTACTGCTGGATTTGCAGGAAGAGACTAAGGCGAGGGGATCTTTGCTCAGCTTTGACTGATGCGCTGGTGGCAGTCCAACCTTGAGTGGGACGTCTTGGTGCCAGTAACTCATGCTCTCACCACCTCTAGGTTAGACTACTGCAACATGCTTTAATGGGGATGCTTCCGAATATTATTTATAAACTGCAACCGGTGCAAAAGGTGGTGGTCCACATACTGACACGCGAGAGTAATACCTACTACAGCTGTACTGACTTTCAGCTGGCTTCTTGGCTCAATTCAAAGTGCTGCTTTTAATAACATGAAGCGTAACATAAAACATAGATGCCTCTCTACTATCTACAGGAGTCTCTCTTTCAAGAAATACCATCCGCACATCCCAAGAAGGGATTTTTTTAACATTCTCCCCATCTAAGAAGTTGGGGGGGAGGGGGAGAGAATGGAGAAACAGAAGCAATCTTTCTCTGTGCAGCCCTTTTGCTTTTGAATAACATTTTCCAGAGAAGATTTATTAGGCACTCACTAGCTTTCTTTTAGAAAGCCATTACAATAGTATTGTTTAACAGAAATTTTTGGCTTAGGGCTATCATAATCGGTTAACTGATGCTTTTTAATCATTATCAGTTGTATGTGGGGGTTTGTTTGACTGTTGTATTCCATTCAGTCTCTACTAAGGGGGATGGACTATTAACACTGTAAATAAACCAACAAACAAACCCACTCTGTTATTTTAAACTGTTTATTAGCTATTTTGATCGTATTTGTTTTTATTTAAAACCTCCAGAATGTATGGGGCATGCAAGAACGATAAAGCAAATGGACAAATGCAACATATAAATCTTATGACTCAGACTGATTTCATCACATTTCCAAAATCAGATGTTTAAGACTCAGTAAGTTTCTATTTTCAATGCTGCTGCTGCTACTGCTATAGCTCAGTTTTCAAGCAGGTTATTAAGAAGCAATCTCCTCTACAAAAGGAAGAAAAAAAATCATACTAGTTTGAAACTAAGTTGTTAAAGAGAAGATGAACTATAGTAATGACAAATGGCCAAGAAGAAAGCTCTGCTTATTTTAATCTATGTTTACATCTTAACTTTGCTGTTTCAGAGCTATGTCAGACCCAGAACAGTATGAACATGCAAGATTTGACTATTAATTTTTAGAAAAGCTTGTATCTGCACAGTTTAACATGTACAGGCAATACTTAAGAATAATATTCTGTTTATATAGCTTTAAAGGGCACACAAATAGATGTCTGTTCACTTGAAATCCAATCAGTCTTGAGCTCTTAGTATATCCAGGAGAGGCTCAGGGAACTGATTGGCTTACCAGCATCTCTTCTCCATAGCAAGACAAAGGTACTGCTGCTGCCCCATACAAACTCATCTTCCACCAAAGCTATATCTATATTTGGAAATTCATGGTTTCTGTCTTCAGCAGCCCCAACATTCACTTCTTGATAGATTATCAATGTGAGCATAATAATAATTCCTTCCCATCCATTAATCTAGGGGGAAAGCATGAACCAAGTCCGGTATGCTTTCTGGACTAAGGGAACCTTCCCTTTTAAGTGGGTAGCTAATGTTACAACTAAACACCTAATATAAACACTCCAGTCACAACTAACAAAGTTGGCATCCAAGATGCAAGGTAATCCAGTTATCAGTACTTACCTGCCTGTTTTTCTTTTCAGCCAGAGCTTGAACAGAAGTATTTGACATTTGATCCTTCATATCCTATTGTTTTTTTAAAAAAATATATATATAAGTTAGCATAATTGACTGATACGGGTAGTTCAATCACCATAAAATAATTTATGTGACAAATAAAACCCAACTACATTGTCTTTTTCTTGCTTTGTTTTCTTTGGAAATGTTCCAGTAACAAAAAACCTTGTAAGTATTAATTCAGGGTCAATAAGCAGATATTCATCTGCATATTTATTTCAGGAATCAGACTAAATATAATCCACTGGAAAAGGAAATGGCGATGCAATACCAGTATTTTGCCAAGAAAACCAAATGGACATTCACGAACAGGACAATGACAACATGATATTGGAAGATGGGCCCTTCAGCTAGGAAACTATTTCACAAGTGCTGCGGAACAGTGGAGGACAAGTACAAGCAGCGCCAGTGTTTATGATGTGGCTGGGTTAAAGCTGAAAGAATGCCAAACTGCTGATATGGCAAGAGGGGAAAAAAAGTTTGATGCTGCAAAGATATGTATATCACTGGTTTATGGAATGTTGCCAAGTTTATAGTCAAACTAAACTTGATATTGCACAGCAAAGTCAGGATTGAATACTGACAATGTAGGAATTGGCAACTTGGAATGTAGTGCACATCAGTGTCAAATCCTTGGTGAACAAGAAAAACATAGAATAGAAGGAGTAGCCAATTAGCTATCATTATTAGAAAAAGATATGAAACATAGTACCCAAACACAACTTCCCAAGTGACAGAATAATCTCAATTTGAATCCAAGGCAAGCTAATCAGTGTTATAATTCTAAATTTATGTTTCAGCCACAGATGCAAACAAAATATAAGTTGAACAGTTCTATATGAAATAATGGGGGAATTTGGCCTTGGTGCACAAAACAAAGCCGGAAACAGAATAAAAACAAAAGATAAAATTCATAGAAAAGAGGTAATACAAATGTACAGAAAAATTCTACAAAAAGCATCTCAAAATTGATATGTCTAAAGGTTTGATCATGGAACTAGAGCCAGACATTCTGGTCAGCAAAGTTAAATGAACCCTAAAAATTATTTCTAATGCTAAAGTTCTAGAAATCAATGAAATATTCTTTTCAACATCTTACAACATGATAAAGATACAGATAAAATGTTACATACAATAAGTACAGGTAGTCCTTGACTTATAACTGGTCACTTAGTGACTGATCAAAGTTATGACAGAGTCCCCAAAGAGTTCTTATGACCCAGTTCCAACAGCTGCCAACATCAAGTCATTGCATTTGGGGCACATGGCAACTGGCCTGCGTTTATGACCATTTGCAGTATCATACAACGGTCATTTACAACATTCAGTAACTGTTACTAAAACACAAGTTAGCCAGGAAAACAAGGAACCAACGGAAAGGAACTCAACCCTCCCCTGCTTGACTCTCTTTAATTCAAGGGGAAGAAAGGGGAAACACTCTCAGGCTTTTAAGATTCTGTTATTATGGCCTACTACATCAATAAAGTAAAATACTAGTATTTCTTGTGGTATCTCAATCCTGACAGGGCTTCTTGAAGACCTCATAGCCAGATTTAAAAAAAGGTTGACAAAAAGCAAGCTGGCTAGTTATTACCACTGATACCTTCTGTTTACAAGAACTCAAAGGAGCGATCGCTATTAAAGATAATCTAGGAGAAATAATGTTCACTATGACATAAAGAATTAGAAATGACTTGACAAATGAGCAAACCACAACAAATATGGAAACCCAGAAATAAAATACTTTAAAAAAATACTTAAAGCAGGCATCTTGAGAACTACTGTAATGCCACAATCTAGAGCAGGGGTAGTCAACCTTGGCTCTTTTATGACTCGTAGACTTCAATTCAAGTCCACGAGTCATAAAAGAGCCAAGGTTGACTACCCCTGCTCTAGAGACCCAATGCTCCCTATCTGGTATAAAGGCATTTTGTTTTTTGTATTTTCATGAATTCTGCCTTATAGTATTGAGGGAAGTGATGGATTGCCATTGTAGAAAATGACAAAAATCCTGTTTTATTAAAACAGAGATAAATATTGTTAAGCTATTTTTATGACCTGCCCTCAGAAACATTGCACGAGCAAAGTTCTGTTTTTGTTCATGAACAGCAATTTTGTGAGATATCTTCATTTTCCGTTTAATTTCATGGTGAAATTATGCTGTAACAAATAGATAGAATTTTTTGGGACTATATCATAGCGTGGCCTCAAGAAAGTCAAGTGTCTTACCCTGACCACTTGCCGAGTGCTTGTGATGAAGGCTTTTCTCACACCTAGTTCTGTGGCATCAAGGTTGAATTTCCGAGGATTTGCTTCAACAATGCGTTGAGAATAATCAGTTAAGGGATTACATTTCAAATGCAGTTTTTACTTATATATTTTCATGAAACCTTTAAAAATTAATAGTGTTAGTACACAAGGAAAAACTAGTCTATCAGCATTTTTAAAACTGCTATGCTCTTATGACTGGGCTAAAACCATTATTAACAATGCTACAGAATTCGATTTTGACATCTTTTGCTGGCTAGGTGCTTCTTAGAGTTACACTATTAAAAGTATTTTCCTCTAATAAGGTTCCATTTGTGACTACAGACTGCGTAAAAGGCAAGCAACATATATATAACAACTTTATACCCTGTGTAAATGTACAAAGGTATCCATTTATAAAGTGTATGTCTTATACTTTTATAAAGGACAGAAGTTATATAATTCTGGGTTCAACAACTGCTCCAAAATAAGTTGGATGAGAACTTGTAATTATTATACTGAATAATTTTAGGGAAAAACCATTTGGTTGCTTGCCTAGATACTATGTGAGTTTATTTAACTATTCACACCAAGAACAAAAAGGATATTAATTGTTTCATCTAAATCTTCAAGATCCCACTCAATACTCCTTAAGTTGTTCCTTAGCTCATTTGTGGTCCAGTCAATTTCTTCTCTTGTAGCTGTTGACGGATCTTGTAGGAGTTCTGTCCATCTCTGGAACAACCCCTGAGCAGTATTAACTGCCTTCTGAACTTCCCTGGAAGTGAAAGGAAGAGGAAAATCCTCATGAGTGTTCACATAGATAAGGTGTCATCATATAAACTATAAGTATCATGATATGAGACTGCATGTCTCCAGTAAAACTTTACTTTATAGACTAGTGAATCAATAAAAAAAACCTGATCCTTCAGCCTGAACATGAAATGCATGCATACAGCCATTTTTCATATACATAATAATGTACATAGGACTTACAGTAGCTCATCTATATAATGGTGCATTTCTAGCTTTAATTTGTATATATTTTCCCCTATGTATGAAGGGTGAAATTATATCATAACTAAGAACCAGACAGAACTGATAGTTTACTCTTCTATCTCTCTACTACACAAAATATAGTGCTGAGTGGGTATGAATGATCCCCGTGATCTTTTTGGTGGAGGGAAATGATTTGAAGAATTTATCATTCCCCTTTTTAAACTCCTATAATGCTACTGAAGTTTCTAAAGTGGCTTGAAAAATGTTGTTTGAAAACCATATCAGTAGGGATTTAAATATCTCTTGCAAGGAAAGGATGGGGTGGAGGGATTAGGAATGGACTGATATCAGGTAGACTAGGCTATGGCAGTCCAAGGAACACACTGAATATTTCCAGATTGCAAATAACACGCTGCTGATTATGCTGGTCTCCGACAGTAATAAAGATTGATTTGACATGTTGGTAATTCAACATCATAAGGACCAATTTTAGACAAATTTGTGTCAGAAAACTCAAATGGTGCACAGTGTATTATGCAGTTAAATCAGATTGTATTAACTTTCCATAACACAGCAGCTGAAGCACCAAATTTGGATTTAGGAGGACAAAGATTCCATTTCCTCACTTCTCCAAAAAGGGCAAAGAAAGGGAAAGGGTCGCTTCAAAGGACGTTCGTTCTAGCTGTACCCATTCATCTCCTTTTTTTATTTACAAACATCTTTCTTAAGTTTAAAAAACAAACATTAAAATACAAAATAACAAATGTTAAAAAAAGGGAGGAGAGTAACAGGACAGGTTAAAAAGTGACAAAAAAAAACAAATATATAACAAAAGTGACTTCCAACATATTTCAGTACACAGATAATACAATTCAACAACTCTAATTTAAACAAGTAACTAATATTTAAACTGTCTTAAATATTAATAAACACCCTAAAAGATCAATATTCATATTATATCCTCTTAATTTGAATATAATAAACGTATTTTTAAAAAATACAATATTCATGTAGTTAAATCAGATTTAATCCTCAAACCCCAAAGTCCAAAGATGATTTTTCTCTTCATGTTGTATGAAATGTAATAGTGGTCTCCCGTAACAAGCAATTTTGTCAGGTTATTGCCTTTAAGGAAAGCAGTCAAATTTGTCATCTCATCTAGCTCCAGCATTTAATGATATCTATTAATAAATGTTCGCTTATTGAAAAATGTTCAACTGAGTCCATCTTAAACTTTTGAAGTATTTCACAACTGATAAAACTTTCAAAAAATATACAGCCGTATTCTGCAACTGTTTCATTTTCATTCATCTAAGTCAGTGGTGGTGAACCTATGGCATGGGTGCCAGAGGTGGCACTCAGAGCCCTCTCTGTGGGCACGTGCCCCGTCGCCCCAGTCCTTCAGCTGGGTTTTATAAAACCTTTTCACTTTAGGCCTCCACCGCCATGTGCAAAAAAAAAAAAAAAAGATTCAATCAATCAGTCAATTTCAACTTCTTGCGGGGAAAAAAAATCTTGCAAAGTTGGAATTGATTGATTGAACTTTTTAGTCCCACCCAGTCTGCCGTTACCACTGCAGCCACGCCCAGCCAATGGACCACACCCACCCGGCACCTGACGATGCATAAGTGGGTTTTGGGTTGCAGTTCGGGCACTCAATCTCTAAAAGGTTCGCCATCACTGATCTAAGTGATGGCTTATCTAAAGAAGTAAAACTTTACATGGTGAAAATTTCCAGTACTCATTTTATTGTATAAGATTTTGTTGAACTTTTTTGTTTAAGATTTCACTGAACATCTTTAAACGGTTAAATGTGTCTTATACTTTTTCAGTCATCAGTAGTGTGTTGGAAAGGTCTCATGGAAGTCCCTTCTTAGAAATAATGACACAATGCACAGGAATGCCAAGAAAGAACTTGGTCAGATTAATTCAATCCTATGGAAGAAATTCTGAGGAGAACACACAAGGAAGCAAATACTCTCATCAGTTTAAATTATCTTGATTGCAGGAAAAAGAAAGCAACAGTAAAGGATGTCTTTTTTCCCACATCAACAAAGTACAGTACAGACTTTTCTCATTCCCCCGTCCCCTTTATGTCTTTGACTAGAGAGACCTTGGTAACAAATTAGAAAAAAAGTTTCTTCAGTTTATAACACAGGGCCTTTAGTTCCAAAAGGACTCATTCAAAATTAGCAAAACATTCACAGAATGCCATTTACACAGTAGCTTATGGCTGTTATGCACATACTGTAATGAATTCAGCATGCGAAATAAGGAAACAAAGTACAGTATCTTTTAGTAACAATGATAGTGCATTCAGTATGCAGCAATAACAGCATTCCACAACCAATTATAATTTGTGCAAAAGACAACTGAACAAGCAACAAATCACAAATTACTATATTTTACTGCACCATACAAATTTCCACCTGGAAAATTATATTGAAAATCAATATATCATTTCAAAATATGGGCAGAGAAAATAGCATTTGCTAAATTAAATTTGAAGAGGCAATTAAAACATGTTAACTGTACATTTACATTATAACATTAATTTCAAAGAATTTGCTGTATGTCAACCTATATGTGAAGCACATCCTCTATCTCAGCACAAAAGCTGCTTCAGTTCATAAGATTGCGATGCTTAGAAGACACATGATGATCATGCTACCAAATGTTATTGTTATTTCTCTTAATATATTCTTGTACATAAGTTTTTGATTAGCTTTTCCTCAACCTAATGTCTTTCAGAAGTCTTAGATTATAATGTTTATTATTCCCAACCGACACATTGATGTTGGCTGGGGATGGTGAGGTTGCTGTCCAACACATCTGGAGAGGATCAGGTTAAGAAAGCTTAATATAGTAATGGAAAATAAAAATATTTGAAAGGTTGATTAAAACTGAACAATATGCAATCTTCTTGCCTATCCGCATATGTGCACATATTGTACTCTCTATTTAATGCATTCTGAATGTACCTATCTTTCTTTCTTACAGTAGCTTGTATGAATGCTTCAGCTATAACAGCATTTTAAGGCAAAAATATTTAAATGCATATTTAAAGATATATGCTTTAAAGTTGTATATTTATGTATATGCCATTGAAAATGACCAGGATATAAAAGTATCTTGCTGTGCAAATGGAAAGCTCATAATCCTGGCCTAAAGACAATATTGTAGCACAATGATCAGTAACCTTCTGCTGACATGAAGCCAAACAATGTTATAGGATGAGAACGAGACAGAGGCAGGACCATAATTTTCTTCCTGGGAGTTAAGGGAGATTTGGGAGGAGGTGCAGCATTTGTTTTTAATTCTCTTAAATCATTTTGGGAGTTGAATTATATTTGTATGCATTACACATCAAAAGGTCAGGAAATCATTCTTTGATTTTTGGCAACCTTATAAGAAGGCCAAGTGGTATAAAATAGGGAGTAAGAGGACATATGAAGCCCTGGTACCACCCTATTCCATAGTGTGGCATTCTGAAATATTGTCTCCAGGTATAGCACTGCCATTTAACTATCTCTAATACAGGGGTAGTCAACCTTGGCTCTTTTATGACTCGTGGACTTCAACTCCCAGAATTCCTGAGCCAGCCATGCTGGCTCAGGAATTCTGGGAGTTGAAGTCCACGAGTCATAAAAGAGCCAAGGTTGACTACCCCCTGCTCTAATAAATATTTACTGAAACTTTCTTGCATACATCCAACCACTTTAGGAAAATAAACTGCTACATCAAACTGAATAATTTGGTATGTCCTGGATCAGCTATTACCCAGTTTAACGGAGAGAACTCGCCCATTTAGATTTTTTTTTCCATTTCCACCATTCCTTTTCATTGTTTAAATCTTGCATTAAGGTAATCAACGGTACCTGTACACATCTCCATGCTTCATAACACAGCCTAATAAATCAAGGAAAACAGAGCCAACCTACCACCCTCCTTAGGATTTTAGCCAGCGCTGCTGCAGACAAGTTTGTGCCTGTAACTCTATCGAGGTGTTTGCCAGATAGCGTGGAAAGTTGGCTTCGACAGACCAAGATTTGCTTCTACAGTAACTAGGGAGCCGATCCACCGAAAAGGAAGTGACACCTTACAACCGCATGGACCATTTTTACAACATTTCCCCCCTCCCTCTTTTAACTAACCGCACGTACTGTGTACACTGTCACATGGAAGGGAAAAACCCAGCACAGCAGGAAGATTATCCTGCAGGGAGAGGGGAGCAGGAAAGCCCTCCGAGAAATAAAGACAATGGCTTCACGTCCAACGGGGGGGTGCAAAGTAAAACTGGCACGATTTCAAAGAAGAGGACCGATCCTTCTTCGACTTAAGACGCAGGGGAGAGGCCAGCTGGACTAGGCCGGGAATACCACCCACACCCTGGCAAGGCTTCCTCCACCACCGCACCGCCCTCTCCTCCTTGCTGTCCATGCACCCACCCTTTCACCACGAAGAAGGGGTCCTCCATGGACATGACGCCTGGCGCCCGTCGCGGAGCGGGCTTGGCTCGAAGCTGTCCCCCACGCCGTGCCGAGAGCTTCCAAGGCTTGCAACCCCCAGCTCGCTCCTTCCTACGGGCTGGAGCGGCGGCGGCAGCAGCAACGCCTCTCTTCGCCCGCCCGCTCTTCTCTCCACTCTGAGCGGGTTTCAGCGCCCTCGGCCCTTTCAGGAGCCCCTGTCACGTGAGGAGGGAAAGCGACACTCCCTATTGGAGCAGAAGAACGTCCACCTCGCCCCACGTGACGAGGTAACACGGGAGGCTCCGCCTTCCCGTCTGAGCGTGCGGCCGAATGAAATGCGCCGGGGAGAGGAGGGGTTCGTAAGGAATCTGGGGGAGGAGGTGGAGGTAGTCGTTGTAATCTCAGTTCATTGGGTTTCTGTGACATGCAGGCAGGTTTTTAAAAAGTTCTCTTTCCAAAGGAACTTTTAGAGCCCCAATGGCAATTCTTATATTTATTTATTGCATTAATATCCCACCTTTCCTCCTGGGCTTTAGTATAAACTAGCAGGGGTAGGCAACCTTGGCTCTTTTATGACTCGTGGACTTCAACTCCCAGAATTCCTGAGCCAGCTATGCTGGCTCAGGAATTCTGGGAGTTGAAGTCCACGAGTCATAAAAGAGCCAAGGTTGCCTATCCCTGGACTATAAAGCATTTCTTCCAGTTTTATGTTCAGGAGGACAACAGCCCTGTGTGGACTAAGAGAGAATCACCTAGTGAGTTTCCATGACTACAAGTGAATCTGGGTTTTCCTGTGTCCTAGTCTAACAATTTACCTAGCCAAATACAAAACTACTGTATCTCAAAAGGAAAAGGTAATTGGTAAGTCCTGGAATTGGGCTACCGTACTGTACTTGCAAAATTCTGGACTACTAGCTAACAGCAGGGACTCAAAAGTACTTTTGAAAAGTACATTTCATTTTTGTTGCCCAGTTATGGTATCTTGATAGACATTTTAAATCATCTCTCTTTAAATTAATTAGTTTTATTCTTTCTACTATAATGTCTCTCTTTTCTGATACATAAAGCCATGGTATATTTAAGCATGGTTTATTGAATAAATCACAACAGCTGATTCATGCAATTACTTTGCGAACTGCAATAGCCAAATTCGCACAATACTCTCCAACATATTTTGACTTAGAATATTATGCAAACTTAGACAATATATCATTCCCAACTTTTGTTTTGTAAAGAGCTGCTGTCATTATCACATCTCATCCAACCAGAGGATACATGTATTGGATATTTACCCGCTAACTCAGGGTGATCTTTCTGAGGAAATGGATTTAATCTATGTAAGTGTTTCTCAGTCTTACCTGCATTTGTGGACTATTAAATAAGAATTAAGAAAATATAGAGAGACCAAAATAACAAAACGAGCAATCCCTCTGTCCTTTTGATTTCATCTAATAATTATATTAGATGTTCCATTTGTTAATATTTTCCTCCCCCTGCATTTTAAAAGGCCTTTTATCATTGCAACAGAATGCTTCTCTCCATTTATGTTTTACTTCCCCAGCAACTAATCCTGGCTTCAAATTTTGTTTGCACAAAACAAGAGAATTTCCTGTTTTTAATATACATTGTTTTTACATGTTTGTTTCACTAACCTGTGGTTTGTTTAGTTATGGTTTGTTAAATTGGACGCATTTGCCTAACACATTAAGTTATAAATTATGATTTAGAAATCATAGTGGCCACATTATAATAAGACTAGCATCTTGAGCGACTTCATACCATCAAGATACTGCACACTCATTCTTCGTGGTAAGTTATACTAATTCCGTCTGCACAAACATTTTTGAGTCAGTTTCTGGCTTCTGACGACTGGGCTCATTCCTGCAGTTTTTTTGGCAACATTTCAGAAGTGGTTTATGTTGCCTTCTTCCCAGGGCTGAGAAAGAGTGACTGGCTCAAAGTCAATCAGCTGGTTTTGTGTTTAAGATTGGAATAGAACTCACAGTCTCCTGGATTCTAGCCTGATGCCTTTTAATCACTATATCAAACTGGCTTTTTCAATAAAATGCACTACAGGGAAAAAGAAGACCGATTGCTCTCCCTATGAAATTATAAAAATCTGCCTTATCCAATTGTATCTCCATACTGAATCCACTCCAACCCACTGGCACAACGCAATCTGCCTCGGGGCTTCATACCTCTTTCCCACAGACAAAATACATCTAGCCTGCTAAAATTAATATTACAACATCATTGTCTCTCATCATCAATAAAAACTAAGGACCAAACTGTTACACAGTAGGATGTATCTTACTAGATGTTGTTACTCTCATTCATCAAGGAGGTCAGCATACAGCCTTGACTGTATGTCCATCTTTTACCAATGCACAGATATGCTGTCTCTTGACATCAAAGGCACTTTTCAGTCATTAAACTTGCATCAGGAGCCATGAAGCACCAAGGCTGCCCCAGTTTCTTGTTCATACCAAGGAAAAATTCCCAAGACCCTCTCATTCACTTTTTTCTCTGTTCCTCCCCCGCTTAAGCAGCTTGGATTTCTGAATGAGGTTCCTACTTTTACTAGGAGGCTACACTGTCATTGCATTTTGAGACATAAAACAAAAAAAATGGTGTCTTTGTACCTTTTTTTTAAAAAAAGAACAAAAATGGTCAAAAATTACTGGACCTTCCTTCATTTTACAGGGCACTGTCTATTCTGTTAGCTTCTTTTGTTACATTTTTGCCTGACCTATTTGCTTTTGGTGTGAATTGAAGCGGAATTCCCAGGGTCTGGGTCCCACTGTCCTCTCCCTCAGGTATTCCATTGTCACCCAATTAACAGCAGAAAAACAGCAGAAAAAACTGTTACTAAGGCTTTTTCCTCCCAAGTAATGTTGAAAGAGAGGGGGACTGTCTAATTCCTTCCTCTCTTTATCTTCCAAAAACGGTCTCCTCTGTTTGAGCTTCTGCAATATGTTTTCAAGGGATGACAATACTGCAAAGATGCACCGCAATAGGATTCCTCTCATTGGTAAGAGAGACAACAAAACCCAGCAGCAGTTCAAGAAGAGCATCGTGTTCGCTGCTCTGATCTGGTTCTAAAACTTTTTTTCCATTACAGATCTTGGTTGTTGACATATTGCCAGAGATAATTCTTTCATCTTCTCAGAGATGTACAAACACCATGGGAGCCCACACAAGCTCATTCAATCTGACTTGATCAACCAAAGATGCTTGTTAGAAGGCTTTTGCCCTGCAAAGCAATAGCTTTTATTAGCTGAATAAAACTGATTGATTTTTTTACATTAAGCCCCCAGGCAGCCCCTTCTCTTTGCAAGGTTGCTTCAGGCAGCAAAGATTTTCTTTGCCTTTGTGGAAAAAGGGAATTCTCCCAGCAGAGGGATAAAGATTTCACCTTGCCTAAATTATCATACTACACTACTGACGGGTGCCTTTCATGCTGATTCTGCCCTTCTCTTTACAGATCCAGAATGTATTACTACAAGAGACAATACAGAGAAAACTTTAATATTAATAATACTAGGACATTATAAGGGTCACAATGCAGGTTGTAGAATAAGGAAGTTAGGCTCTTGATAAATCAGGATTAGGCCACATGCCTCTAGACACTTCCTATTTATCTGCAGTGTCCTGTGGAAACTAGGGATTCATTATTATTTTTTAGATAGATGGAAATGCCTCAGACTGACATGGATTTCAACTACCAGAAATCTTTTTGAATAACTCTTTGTTATTCAAGAGGAAAAAGAACCATGGGCTCAGAGAAGTGATTGCAGGCTTTGGGGTTTGCAACAGTAAATTTGTGAAGTCAGCTCCTAAGAGAACCATTTGGTGATGGCTTCCCTGAGGCTTTTGTTTGTTAAGATTCCAAATGTTCAAAATTTCAAGTTGCTTCTCATCAGCTCAACATATCAAAAACAAATATAATAAACCATGGTTTATTTTAAATAACCACAAGCCTGCAGGAGAGCAAATATAGGAACTGAAATCCAATATATCTAGATTACTAACATTGTGGTGTTATGCAGTTCATGCTGGTTTTAAGACATATTTAATTTCTGATTGATTCCAGTGGCTTTTATAGAGAGAAGAGGAGGATCTATTTTGGCAGCAACATCAATACATTGAAACTTTGAAACCCACTGACCAAATAACTGTAAAATCTGTGGTGCAAACCTTGAGAGAAGATTTATAAGAAGATTTTGTTCTGGGCCTTCTGGGCATCAATACATCACTGACACGCTTGGATACAATATTGAAGTTGTAGCTCTAGTCCAGTGATGGCGAACCTTTTAGAGACTGAGTGCCCAAACTGCAACCCAAAACCCACTTATGCATTATCGAGTGCCGGGTGGGTGTGGCCAATTGGCTGGGCATGGCTGCGGTAGTAACAGCAGACTGGGTGGGACTAAAAAGTTCAATCAATCAATTCCAACTTTGCAAGATCTTTTTTTTCCCGCGAGAAATTGAAATTGACTGATTGAATCTTTTTTTTTTTTTGCACATGGCGGCAGAGGCCTAAAGCGAAAAGGTTTTATAAAACCCAGCTGAAGGCCTAGGACTGAAGCGACGTTGCGCGTGCCCACAGAGAGGGCTCTGAGTGCCGCCTCTGGCACCCATGCCATAGGTTCGCCACCACTGCTCTAGTTCTAATAGAACGTGATATCTTAATGCAAGAGTGAACTCTTGCAGACATAAAATTTTCATTCTGCTCAACTGTTAGGTGCTCTAGTATAATATTCTGCCATCGACAGCAGCCAAGAAAAGGCCTCTGAAAAATGCAAAAAAGTAAGAACTGATGTTGCTCCCTGCTTTAGTAAACAGTGAGAGAATACTTCTACAGATAGAAGTTTCATGTTGCTATTATGAGTGTAGAACTTCAATAATTCATTTAGGACACATTGTTAAGTAGATTGATTGGATTTATGTTTCTTTGATTACTATATGGAAGAGAATGCAAAATGGCATACAAAAATTCATGTTTAAGGATCACCCTAATAAAAATGTTTATTTTAGGATAAAATATGTATTTTGTTATCTTAATGCAGTCTTTGAGTATCTTTTTTAAAACAATAAAGGTTTGCAGCTAGAGGTGGAAACAAGGTGGAAAGGATTTAAGAATACATGCAAATCTGACAATCATCCATGCAAAATAACTTCAAAAATCCAAAGCAGTTTAATCTTTTTTTAAAAAAAAAACCTTAAATTAACAGTGAATTTCATACTGTATCTTGTAGAAGATCTTTGTCCACCAAAGATAATCCAACCACATTTAAGAAGACTGGGTACAATGGAGTGGCATCTTATCCATCCCAAAGCTGTTTTTTTAAACTATGGCAGAGCATTGCTAATATTGCAAAACATTTACTTTACTCCATTTAAGTAGAAATGAATAAGTAACTGGGACTTTCTGGCAGGACAGATATGTGCATATATGTCTCAAAGGGACAAATATTTGGGAGGGGCCAATTTAGATTAAGAAAGTAGCCCTCCATGCGAAATCCTAGAATTCTAAGCCATTTTGGCCAGTGATGGCCCTCCTCTCCATCCTCACACTTATTGGGAAGGCTACTTAAAATTTGTTCTTATAAGACTCTTATAAGACCCTTTGTATCTTCGTAACAGCACTTAGCCAACTTTGGTTGATCTCAGCAAGCTGAATTAGGGTCCAGTCTGAAAAGTGTGAGAAAGTGGGCTGCCCAGGACATGGCCAATCTTGAGCCCACCAAATTGAGTGTAAGTGTGACGGAGACTACTAAGAAAATATCAACATAGTGGGCTAGACAGGGAAATCAAAAAGATACCCCAGAAGGTATGTCAAGTCATTTATGTATTGTGGCCAAAGCAACCATCTCAACTCAAGAGACCGGACCTCCTTAATCCTGTAAGTTTGATTTGTAAGTAGATGGAACAGTATGTTTTTGGCCTTCATCAGTGTGGGAATTTAAATCTAGTCCTAACGGCGTAAGTACAGTATTTTGGAAGCTTTGTATATAAAGCACTCAACACGTTGCTGAATAGAACCGCCCATCTTGAATTATAGTTTGCATCCACCCATTTGCATGAATTCACAGGCTTTATCTGTGAACTTTGGTTATTGAGCAGCCAGGATATGATGCTGCACAGTCCTACCAAGCCATATCCACTCCCCAATAGTTACACTCAGGGCTTTCCCAGTGTCTGATAAATATAAACTCAGAACAACAAATCATTCATGGGCAGCAGGCACACCTTTGACAATTGTAAATGACTTTTACAAGCTGTTTCCTGTTCCCTGTTGTTTGCAGGGCTGTCTGTTTTCCCTTCCTAACAGGGAATGGTTCCCTGCAGATTTGATGTAGCCCATCTGTGAAAAGGTTTTCCCTTCTCCATCATCACCTGTTCTGCAGTCACCCCCTAAAAATCAAATGGAATTGAAAATGAATACATAAAAGCCACCTCTTAAGTCAGCTTTGATTTGCCTTCCTCCCTCTGCCAAGGAGCTGTCTTCAGAATGAGCAGCTGAGCTGCTGGAGAGAAAGACTGTTGTTAATTGTTTGTCAAATCTTTCCAGACCAGCGAGATTAGCACACATGTACATCCTTTCTCACAACCTATTCCCCCTCTCTGTGTTGCTCTGTGACCCCAGCTGAGCAAGGGTGGTGGGTGGGGGCCATTTTTATGGGAAAATAGAGGCATCCAGAGAGACCCCATAGACTAAAACAAGCAACCAGAAAAAGAAGAATATGACATTACGGTAGCAGTCTGAGTCTGATTACTCGTCTCCAACATTCCCCTGGGGGTCTGTGTGTGGTAAGCCTTCTTAACCAATCGTGGTACAGAGACAAAAACAGTCTACAACCAATCATAGCCGCTGTTTAAGAGCAACACTGGCACATGTGTGCCTGCAACCACAACCCTTTCGTGCACACCCTGGAAATCAAAGCAGGTTGTCGCTCTCACACAGGGGCAAGAAAGTGGGAAGGCAATGCAGCTGCCTAAGAGGCTGTTGGCCTCACAAGCAGCCATGTGACTGACTGCCTCTGTTTGAAATTTACTAAAGAATTACATCAGTCTGGGAAGGTGGGGGGAGAAGGAAGGAGGAGGATGAAATCACAGGGGAGAGGAGAGGGATCTAGAACAAAAACATTTGTGTTCTTAAAAGGGTAATGTCACAGCCTGTTTTCTGCAATATTTATCTTCTCTTTTTATTGCTTTCTCCAACTGTTTAGAGCACTTCGTGTCTGTCAGATATTCAGCATAGTTCCTACAAGATGCCAGGAGGGAATTTCAGTCTTAAGGATCTGAAAGGTGCCGCATTGACATACATCATTGTTTGCCTATTGCCCCTTAGTCTTAGAAAACAAGGCTGATTGTTACAATGATGGGGTGAACAAGAAGCAGAAACTGACATATGTGGGGACTGTGGGAGTAACTCCTTAAAGCAGCTAAGCCTTTCTACAGGTTCTAGTGGTTGAACCTTTGCATATATATATGTCGCAGAGTTTTTGCATTTTGTTTTGTTTTTGACTGTTGGATTCCACTATTAACATTTTTTCCTATACTGTAATGCATTCTTAGGCATATTTATTAAGAAGAAAAAGAATAGCAAAGCTGGAAGAGCATAGTAATTGAGCCTTTTTGTCTAACCCCTGGTGCATACTGGAATCCAAATTAAAGTATCCCTGATAGATGTTTTTCCATTCTCTGTTTGAACATAACCAGTGAACTCACCTCTCTTTTCAGTAATTGGACCCACTGTTTAGCTGTTCTTGTTGTTAATTAGAAGTGTTCCTAATAGTCAACCAACATCCATCTTCTATAACTTAAAGACCATTATTCTGAGTCCTGCACAATGGAAGGAAAGAGAACAGATGTTGACCATCTGTATCATATTCTTTCAGGTACTTGGAAAGAGCTATCATGTACCTTGTGAGCTGTCTTTTCTCAAAGCTAAAGTTAACAACTTAGCTCACTGTCTTCTTGCAAAATGTTTTCAGTCCCCTAATCATCTTCATTGTCATTCTTTGCACCTATTCATGTTTGTCTGAATTTTTATTACAATATGGAGCTCCTTGCTGGACACAACACTTGTGATGCAGTCTGACCACTATAGAATAGAGTGAAATATTCCTTCCCATGATTTGAAATCTTTTAGTTATAGCGATACTGCCTTTTCAATGTTATCTGTTACCTTTTTGCAGTGGTGGGATTCAAATATGTGAACAACCAGTTCTCTGTGTGGATGCCGCTTCCGGAAGTCTGTTCTGGGCCTGGGCAACAAAAAATTAGCTACCGGTTCTGCCGAACTGGTACTAACCAGCTGAATCCCACCACTGCCTTTTTGCCATTTTCATGGAATTTGTTTCTTGATTACTAATATGCTTATTTTTATTTATTTTTAGATACATACAGTACATATAGAAAAGCAGCCTGGATACATTTGATGTTATCCAGCGTATTCTGTCATTACATTTTCCCATTAAATTTATTTATCTTATAGACTATATTAATAGAAAAATTTCTGTTCAGTTTTCTTAGTGAATTGGTTTTGTTTTTTTATAGGTAGAAAATATCCTGATGGCTTATAGTATTTCCATGCTTTCTTGAGAAAGGGTCTAGCTCTGTTTAATGCAAAGAATCCAGAATCTGGTTTGGGAAAAGGATTCTTGTGCCTTAAAATAAACATTTCTCATGGCTTGTGTTTATTTTGAACTATTAAGAATGCAGACATCTGTACCAGTTACGGAGAAATAGTCTTTCCTAACCGATCAACAGTGCAATTCTCTACTGCCTTCCCTAAGTCATGAATCCAGTGAAACGTATTAGATTTTTATCTCACCTTTATTATTTTTATAACTAACGTAAGTAGTGAACACACCTAATACTCCTTCCTCCTTCTGTTTTCCCCACAACAACCCTGTGAGGTGGATGGAACTGAGAGAGAGAGAGTGACTCACCTAAAGGAACCCAGCTTTCGTGACTAAAGCAAAACTAGAACTTACAGTCTTCTGCTTTCTAGCCTGGTATCCCTTTATGATTATTCTTCTGAGCGTGAGTGAAGGGATTTAAATGGAAGCTTGAAAATGAATCTTGTTATTTTTATAAATAACTTAAGGTGGCATTTCTTCTCAGAAGTGAGTTCAGTTATGTTCTTATTTTCAAGTTATGTCCAGCTTCACTACTGTTATGTACCGTACATTTGTCAAATCAGAAATAAAATCCAACTAGAAAAATAAATCAATGTTGTGGCTAAAAAACCAAGATGTGTGAGGAAATGTGGTATTGGTCAGCAAGACAAATACTAAACTCCATTTAGAGGGTAATTCTGTGCTCACATATTTGGATTTAATTGCCACTGAACCTCTGGGTAAATACATACAGGTTTTTGCAATGAATTATCTGGACAGCAAGCTGCCCTTTATAGATGGCATTGGAATATTTAATAAGAAAAAATAGTTAAATGATTTCAGTGAAACTCGACTACAGATAAAAGCAGAAATTCTTCTTAAAACCACTTTTTAAAAATAGATTAAAATCTGGCTTTTGTGAGGGAGTTTGGGTGTAAAGTCCATTAAGTCATTGACACATTGTTTGCTTTATTACTTAAACTGGGAAACTTTATCAATCTTGTTTATGAGTATGTATGTATAATATAGTCATTAAGTGCTTCCCTAGACAATATACAAAATTGATATGAAATTCAATTTTATCACATTGCTTCAGTATATTGATGCTGCATTTTGCACTAACTATGCTTTGCAGACCAAATATAAGGACAGCATCATCCAGTATACATAATAATAGAGGCAGGGCTTTTTTTCTCATAGAACGCCCAGAACGGAGTTCCGGCACCTTTTTTGGATGGAACCTTGTAGAGTAGGCAAGGCGGGTTGTATGATGTGTGTGAGTTCCGGCACCTTTTTTTTTTTTTTTTTTTTAAAAAGCACTGAATAGAGGCATGATGTTTTCACTGCCTAGGATCCTTGAGCTAAGCTATTCTTGTCCTGGTGATTCAACTGAACATAGTAAAATATGTTCTTTATCACTATGGCACTTGGTTCTTTAGGGACAATAATCTCCAAACTCCACTTCTACTCCTTTAAAGAGGATTGCAATCAAGGACAAGTTAAAGCACTGATTTCTTGGTCCTTGGAACTAACATCCTACAGTACCACCACTTACAACTGCATTCAGAAACTAGTCTAGGAGTGTACAGCCTCTTCCTAAATGTAATGGAAAAGGTTGGGTACAGTAGAGGTAGTCCTTGACTTATGACCACAGTTGAGTCCATAATTTCTGTTGCTTAGTGAGATGTTTGTTGTGAATTTTGCTTTGGAGGCTCCATAGAAATTGGAATAGCATTGGGGAGAAAATGGTCATCCAGTGCTTTGCTACTTAGCTTCCAGTAAGTGGAACATGCCTTCTATAACAACCTCCCTCCTCCCCCCCAAGCTTAAAGTGAGGCAATCCAAAATGAAATCAAGCAAAAATAACTGAAGCAATCAGGAATCTATTGATTTCCATATATTCTTGACCTTTAGTAGATATATTGAGACTGTATTGTTAAATGCAACCAACTTTATTATTCATATTTTGCTTGTCCAAGTATTACAAAATATACTCAAAACGTTTTGAATAAGCTCTTCCCAGAATGATGCAAAACCAGTATTATTCCTCTGAATAATCTCCGCAGAAAGGAATTATTCTATTGTTACAGTGAGAGTAAAGGTTTTAACTTGCCACTTCCATATTCACAAGGCGGCTTTAGATCGAAAACTTGGGAGACGAGGGAAACCGTTGACGGTTGGACTAACAAGAAGTAACCAGTACTGCGTATCTGAAATAAAGGAATATTCCTCTAGCTTCGTGGCAAACTCTTCAGTAGTCATTCTGCATTATAGTTTTGTCCTCAACCGTCCATCCACGCCGCTTTATTGGTAAACAAACTCTGGATCACGTTCAGTGTGCCTAATTGAAAAAGAAACGTGCAAATCAACGCATCAAATCTTAATTAAAGAATTCTATGCGATGGCCGCGGGATTTACTAATATTTTTGCCTTTGTCGCCAGGATAAAACTTGGAACACTCGTGTCCAGATAAACCCCGGTTTCGCCACAATTCCCCATAGCAGAGAATCGCAACGTCTAATCAAGAACCCACGAGGTTTAGCGTTGCTCTTTTAAAAACAACCAGCCAGCGCTGAACCTTTTCCTTTGCAACCTTCCTCATTGGCCAAAGGCCGGGAGGCTCACTGGGGTTGGCGGAAACACAATTCAAGCACGGCGGGTACGGCCGGGTGTTCTGATTGGTCGGAACGCAAAGGGGCGATATAAAAATCGCGCGTCCCGAACAGGCTTGCATTTGGTGGCGGCGGAATGCGGGCTCGCGTCTCAGCGTGGCGATGTTGTGGTTTTCTTTTCGCTAATTTAAGAAAACGAGAAACGCCTCCGAGTTTCGCGCGTGTGTCTGAGCAACGTGTATTTTTAGGGAAGGCTTCCTTCGCCTCTTCGTTGAAGTGGGTGTCCGCTGGCGGCGATTCCCTGTAAGTTGCCTGCAGAAAGGCGGCATGGAGTGCAAGCTGGAAGCTCACCGTATCGTCAGCATCTCGCTGGGCAAGATGTACAGCGCGCGAGGTCAACGGGGCGGCGTGAAATTGCACAAAAATCTCCTCGTGTCGCTGGTCCTGCGCAGCGCCCGGCAAGCCTACCTGAGTGAATTCGATTGCTCACCTTCGCCTCCTCTCGCTGCTGCTGCTGCTGCTTTTTCCTCGCCAGCAGCCGCTGCGCCGAATCCCCTCCGAGATGGCGGGGACGAAGGAGGGCGCCCGCCGCTGCCCTTGTCTCCTCCTCGCGCCTTTCTGCCGCCGGCGCGGGCGATCTTGCCGTCTGATCCCCGGACTTCTGCGTTGTGCCGGAAGCTCCCGTCGTCTGAGAGGGAAGTTCCGCGGTTGCCACGCTGCTGCTGCGGCTGCTGCTGCTCTTTCGTGAGCGAAGCTGGCAAACGGCCGGCCGGGGCTCCTCCTGCGCTCTGCTGCTCCCGAAAGCGGAACGCTGCTGTTCAACCCGAGGGCGGGACGGAGGAAACGTCTCCGGGGAGCTCTCCGCTGAAAAAGGTCCGCAGGGAGGAAGAGGAGGACATGGAGACGGGCAATGTGGCCAGTCTGATCAGCATCTTCGGCTCCAGTTTCTCGGGGCTACTCAGCAAAAAGTCCTGCGGGGGCGAGAGGGAGGGCAGCAATCAACGGGGAAGGCGGCAAGAGAAGGAGGAGGCAGGAGCGGCCGAGGCAGAGCCCGGACAAATCTGTTGCGATGAATCGGTGCTGCGGAACCTCAACCCTTGGAGTACGGCTATCGTGGCTTTCTGAACTTCCTCCTCCTCCCCCACTGATCCCGGGGACACAATGTGGGGCAGCTTTGATTCAGACACAGAGAGTAGGCGCTTAGGGACCGTCAGATAGGAATGGGGACTCGTGGCTCCAGGTGCTGTCCTCCTGAAGGGGTGTGTGTGTGTGTGTGTGACGGTGGGATTGGAGCAAACCCCCAGCTGCCCTTCACACTTCTTTTCTGGACGCCCTTGGTGGCGAGTGTTTCGTTCTGCATGAAAGTATTTCAGCTTGTTTCCACCTGTTCAGAAGTTCCCTTTCTCCAGTACCTGCACACTTTTGGAAAGATTAGAGTAGACCTCTTGTTATCCTACCATTCAGAGCATGTTCTGTGAGTTGCAAAAGTCTTCAAATGACATTTAGGACCAAAGGGGGGGGAGAGTTTTCTTACCCTGGTAGGCTGTGTTGATGGGTGCTGCTGGGGTGTGTTAACAAATTAATGGTTTGGAGTTCTCTGGGACGTTTTGTTGCTCCTGGTCTTTGTTATATAAAGGCCCTTGAAGGAAAGTGGGTCTTAATGGATGTTTTGTAAGCTCTTTCTCTGGTTGTGTTTTGTATGAAAATGTAACTGCGTGTGTGACACGAATTAAAATATTTTGACATTGTTACATTACACGTGTGTTTCTGCAGTCTCTGGGATGGGGAGTTGGGCAAGGATTGGGAGCAGAGGCATAGAACAGACTTCTCCATGCCAACTGGATTGATGACAGACCCACGGATCAGGAGCACATCCAGCTAGGAAAAGGCAATTTAGGATGAACCTCTTTTCTAAAGGATAGTTTAGGACAGTGATGGCGAACCTTTTAGAGATCAAGTGCCCAAACCGCAACCCAAAACCCACTTATTTATTGCAAAATACCAGGGCCGCATCAGCATTGTGGTGCCCGGGGGGGGGGGTTAGGGAGGCTCCTCTGAGTGCTGCCTCTGGCACGCAAAACTTGGGGGCACAAAAATGAGCCTGCATGCTGCAAGGCGCAAAAATGGCCACTGCCATGTCGCGGGGTGCAGCTACAAGGTGCTGTACCACGTAAGAATGGGGCAGGGCTAGTGAGTATCATGCAGGCACTAGTCCCACCCCATTTGTAGTGCGTCCATGCTCACGGCCCCATGTGTGCATGCACACATGTAAAATGCTTCCCTTCCAGTCCACCAATCGACAATGGTTGGTGACCTCTGCTCTACCACCTATACTCGAGCTTGCTAGTCGGCCGCTTCGCCCCCTTTGTGCTGGGCGGGGCTCCTGCTCCGGGTGGTGGTAGTGGCCTGATGGACCTGCTGCTGGCGGCGGTGGCGTGCGTGCCAACAGAGAGGGCTCTGAGTGCCGCCTCTGGCATGCGTGCCATAGGCTCGCCACCACTGGTTTAGGATGAGAATTGGAAAATGATAGTCCTTGACTTACCCATTTTGCAAATCTGATGAAGGGAACACTTAATATGTGAATTAAGTTTCAGAAGCCATAACTGAAACTGACTGAATTGCCTACCTCAGAGTGTAATGTGATAGATAAAATTTCTTTGCTGATAAGCCTTGATTATATGCAAGTAATCACTTCATATGATGGAATTATATCTGACTTTGATAGATGCTATCTTGAATACCTCTGTCCATGAAGAGTCTAGTACTCCAAAGTACTATTTTGCCATCTTGGCAACCTGAAAATTATGTGGACTTCAACTCCCAGAATTCCCCATCCACTGCTCAAAAGTCCCTTATGGGATTGCTGTTTTAATCAGTGCCAGTTTCTCATTTATGTCAAGAGAATGGCCACCCTTTCTTGATCTGTGGCATAACATGGATGAAGGCCAGATTGGTACCATGGACGGCTTTACTCAAAGGAAAGCATAAGTATTTCCCACTTGGGATACCTATCTGAGAGTTGCAAACTTAGAACAGCTCTTTTGACCAGACCCAGGACAGGCTGTCAGCATCATCTTAAATGTGGCTAATGAAGAAGCTTTGTGTTGTCTGTAAGTTGAAAGAGTGAATACTGTTCATACTAATTCTCATCTCTGCCTGAGGGATTTGAAGTTTGTAAAACTACTAGGCTTCCTCACCAACATAAATTTCAAAGTAAACCCAAGGATTTCATTGTGAATTCTCACTACTTAGAAAAGTTTTACACATCCTGAACCATGTACCTTGAAAAGAGTGCTTGCTTTGAATAGGCTAGCTTTATAGAATAGGCAAAATGACTAGTTTGTACTCACTCGGGAACATTTCATTTTTATTTATTATATTTAATATTTATTACAAAGAATAAATGCAGAACTCTGAAAAATTAGGCATGCTTTCTAGAATTTTTCTTTTGAGAAGAAATATATCTGTGAGGGAAATATCTTAGACTAACAGGGTGTCTCATTGCCATGGCAACTTTTTGAAGTTATGTCACTGTAGGTTATTCTTGGCTGTGTTTCCTTGACCCCTTCACATGTAAGCTCACAAAAAAAGACAATTCAACAACTGCCTAAATAGTCTGTAAATGCACTTATGTTTCACTGTAGTTGGGCACAGGAACTAGACTAGAGAGATAAGTCAAAGTGCGGACAGTAACCATTTATTGACTTTTTGCTGAGACTGAAAAGTTGAGGATTTATGGATTTTAAGGATGGATTATGGTAAGAAGAGTGATTTATCTGTATCCTTATGGTGGAGAGTGAAGAGTTATCAAATTTATACTTGTGATGAAGATCGGAACCCACTTCTTTATATACTTTTCTTTTTCTTTGCACTCGTTATTCTCGATTTGTCTGAATTTAATTTGTATTTGTTTTTTCTATTTTAAAAACTTTCAGTAAAAGTTATGGGGAAAAGGTGCAGACAGAAGAGACTAATAGAGTTTTAAGTTAGTCATGACTCAATGATTTCAATATAATCTGTGCCATTGAAATTAACTCAGATTTGAGAGAGTAATAATTTTCACTGACAGTCAAGGTAGGTTAGCCCCATATACTTTTATTTTCCCTCTTCATAACTCCTATCCTGAAGCTAGACACATTACTTTCAAAATAACATTTTAGCTTCACTATTTTCCTTCCCAAGCTTCCTTCCCTTTTCTGCATCTTTCTATGCCAGACTGCCATTAAGGGTGTAATTAGATTGAAAAATTAGTGACAACCATAAGAACCATAAGAGATTTTAAGTCTTAGAATATTGAATATGTGTAGCTGGCTGCTTATGTGATGTTTGTAAAATAATTTATATCACTATAGAACAAAAAGTTGTAAGCTATGTATCTTTAATTGCTGTCTTTGCTTTTAGATAGAAAAAGAAAGCAGTATAGCATCCTACAAGCTAGACTCCAACAGTATGTGGATCGAGAACTACCAGAAGTACAGGGAGGATTTCGAAGAGGCAGAGGAACTAGAGATCAAATTGCCAACATACGCTGGATTATGGAGAAAGCTAGGGAGTTCCAGAAAAACATCTACTTCTGCTTCATTGACTACGCTAAAGCTTTTGATTGTGTGGATCACAACAAATTGTGGCATGTTCTTAAAGAGATGGGAGTACCAGACCATCTTATTTGTCACTTGAGAAATCTATATGCGGGTCAAGAAGCAACAGTGAGAACTAACACGGAACCACTGATTGGTTCAAAATTGGGAAAGGAGTCTGGCAAGGCTGTATACTGTCGTCCTGCCTATTTAACTTATATGCAGAGCACATCATGAGAAAGGCAGGGCTAGATGAATCAAAAGTTGGAATTAAGATTGCCGGGAGAAATATCAACAACCTAAGATATGCAGATGATACCACTCTGAAGAGGAACTAAAGAGCCTCTTGATGCGGGTGG
>NW_015386506.1:1487736-1526464 GCF_001527695.2 Protobothrops mucrosquamatus | reverse complement strand
TGGAGGTAGTGACAGATTTTATTTTCCTGGGCTCCAAGATCACCTCAGATGGGGACTGCAGCCAAGAAATTAAAAGACGCTTGCTCCTGGGGAGGAAAGCTATGGCAAATCTAGACAGCATACTAAAAAGCAGAGACATCACCCTGCCAACAAAAGTGCATATAGTCAAGGCCATGGTTTTCCCAGTTGCAATGTATGGGTGTGAAAGTTGGACCATAAGAAAGGCTGAGCGACAAAGGATTGAGGCCTTTGAACTAGGGTGCTGGAGAAGACTCCTGCGAGTCCCTTGGACTGCAAGGCATTCAAACCGGTCAGTCTTAGAAGAGATCAACCCTGACTGCTCTTTAGAAGGCCAGATCCTGAAGTTGAAACTCAAATACTTTGGCCATTTAATGAGAAGGAAGGACTCACTGGAGAAGGGCCTAATGCTGGGAAAGATTGAGGGCAATAGAAGAAGGGGATGACAGAGAATGAGGTGGCTGGATGGAGTCACTGAAGCAGTAGGTGTGAACTTAAATGGACTCCAGAAGATGGTAGAGGACAGGAAGACCTGTAGGAACGTTGTCCATGGGGTTGCGATGGGTCGGACACGACTTCGCAATTAACAACAACAACAACATAGCATATTTTTCATTCTAGCACGTCTATTCATGGAATACCTTAATGGAAAGAAGTAATTTAATAGAAGCAAAATGTTTTCTATTTCAAATTGAGCTAATGATTTGCTTACATTCTTCCCTAACATCAGGAAAGAAAGAAAAGTTGGATGGTTGCTGCTTCCGTTAAAGGTGGAATATCATAGAAACCATGTGGGATCCCAGATCATGTCCAGAAATCTTATTCCACCATGCTAATGGACAAATTGGCTGGGAATGGTAGAGTTTGTAATTTAAAACATCTGGGCAGCAACTGTGTGGGGAAAGCAGTACTAAGGTTTTGATATTGTGGAGGGTTACTTTTTTTAAAAAAAGTATAATTAGGTAAATGTGAGATGTTTTAATGTGCCCATTTGCCATTTTACTAGCTCTGAAGCAGGGAGGACTGAATGAAAGGACACTGTAGGTAATTTACATCTCGGGACATTTTGTGTCCCATTCTTTTTGGAGGAGAAAAGAAAATGGCCTGCAATGCAATGGTTTGCTTCTAATGTTCTGCTTTTGTGTTATTGTCTTGTTTAATAGTGGTGCAGGAGAGGGTAGCTGGTTTTCTCAGGAATGCCTTATTGACTTGTTAAAAATGTCGAGATTTGGAACTTCACTCAGGCTCCCATCTGTAATTGAATATTAGTTAATCACCTCAATGAGAAGTAGGCTAAGCTGCTATAGTAACAGTTCTCGACCAGGTTTCTTATTCAGCTGTGAATATGGGGGGGGGGGGGAGAGGCTAACAATAACTATGGGAAAGGTGGAGTCTGTTCTGTGGAAATGACCAAGGATACTGAGGAAATAAAAGGGTCCACCCAATTACTATGAGTAAATGTCATTCCACCAAAATAGGTTTAGCTGCTCTTGCTATAATTGACTTTCTAATTTGTATGTGTGTGTGCAGAAATCTGGGGATGTAAATTGACAAAAAATGTCTAATATTAGTATTATTAGTGCCATTTAGCTTTAACAACTGCTTTCAGTTTAAACTTCACCTGCCTATGACAAATGGATTCCTTAGCTGTCACTCCCAGGTTCATGATTCTGCTGTTTATGGATGGTAGGTTCTATAATATAATATGCCTGGAAAGCACCTGGATGAAAATTATCTTTGATTTGAGTATTTTCCTCCAGCTGTGGAATAAAATACTTATTTTTGTAAGGCAAAGAAGGATTTCCTAACGTGCTGTTTTCCAGTTACGCTGGACACCACCTCCAAAATATCCCTGATTGTTATGAGTGGGAATGATGTGATCCATAGTCTTCATCTAAAGCAGAGGTGTCCAATCTTGGCAACTTTAAGACTTGTGGACTTCAACTCCCAGAATTTCCCAGCCAGCATGGATGGCTGGGGATTCTGGGAGTTGAAGTCCACAGGTCTAAAAGCTGCCAAGGTTGGACAATCCTGATTTAAAGATTACTGATTTGGTTTAAGACCAGAATTGGGTTGTTATAAATAAAGTATAAAGGAAACAGCAAACAAATCTTTAATTACAGTATGACCTAGAAATTACTTCCCTATGAGAGGTAAACAAAATCAACAGAATTGCAACTGAACAAAGAAAGTCTCTTAGAGTGAGTAAAATTAAAATGACAAAAAGTAAATTATGACTGCCTTCCAGGTTAATTACAACAAGCCTATTTTTCAGAAATAAGAGTGCTGTTAGGCTAAGAAAAATGTCTTCAGATTAAAAGGCCCCTGCTTATATTTCTTTAAGAAAGTTTGTGACTGAAGGCTGAAAGAACTTGGGCTGAGATATTTCTTCCATTTCAGCTTCTCTGCTATGGTGCTTTTGTGTCTGGAAGTACCCCAAGCGTCTTTGATGTCCAGAAAATCGAAAACTATTTCTATTTAAGAGTTTCAAATCTTTGAACTAGACCTTAATTATTAACTACAAAAAGACCTGAATGCCTAATGTAGAGATAGATTAGAAATACTTTGGATGAACAAAATAAATGTGTACTAGGCACAGGCTATGCCCAGACCTATGATCAGGTGACTGCTAAACGGACAGATTCTGGTTAGCACTTGGGAATCCAGTAAGCCACACCTGTTTGCAAATTCAATGAGTAGCTGCAAATATCCCTAAAGATGACAGAAGCAACTTGTTTCCATGCTGGTGTTTGTTTACTTATACAGTATCCCATCTTTATTACTTTTAAAAACAAGCCAAGGCAGCAAACATATCCAACTATTTTCCTCCTCCTATTTTGCCCATGACAACAACCTTGTGAAGTGGGTTGGGCTGAGAATGAATGACTGTCCCAAAGTCATCCAACTGGCTTTCAAGGCTAAGGCTCATGATCTCTAGCTTTCTAGCCTGGTTCCCTAACCACTAGAACAAACTGGCTCTGTTACCAACAAAAATTCATGGATGTGTCCATGTAGTCATTAAGGCCCTGGCAACTTTGAGGAGTCTTCCTTTTATGTGTGAAGCAAGGGAAGACACCTCCCCCCCCATGTTATACTCTTATTGTGGGAGACCCTGCAATGGTTTCTGATTTTTCAAGTGGAGAAACTAGCATGGAGAGGAACCGTAGATTTTTCACAAGTGGTCCAATGGTTCTTGGGTTGCTTTTGCTGTGGTCTTCAACCTCCCTCTCCCCCTCAATCAACAGCCTGTCTTAAGAAAAAAGTTGCCCCATATCAAATTTACACATGCAAAACTTCCATGTTCTGAAGCAGTGTATCTCTAGATAGCTGTTATGAATAAACATTCCCATCCCCTCCAACAAATTTCCCCATAGCTCAAAGCTAGAAAATTAGCAAGGAATTACACAAAATGTAGCTAAGCTTTATTTAGGGACAATTATTGGGAAAGACATGACCTTAGGTGACCAGCTTGGGAAAATGTAAACATTATCTATACAAATCTCTGTGGCTTATCTCAGCAGCCTGGAATGTTGTGAGTCTCTTGAAGAGAGAGAGAGAAAAAAAAACTTCAGGGGCCTGCATTCCTTATGCAACCTTTCTGCAGTTTACTGAAAAACAGCTGGCTGTCTACTTTAGAGGCATGAGAATGACAGTAAAGCTGCGGTGTGGGTTAAGAAGATGGCCATATCTCTGGCTGTGGTTAAATGTTAAGTTGCTGCCACTTTCAGAATCACTGGTGAGATGGAGAGTCAACTTAGTGGTTGTCTGAACAGGAATCAGTTTGTGGTTTGGTTCTTTGGCCACTCTAAATGAAGAGATTAAATCTGACCTGGCAACAAAAGTTGGGGATGTATCTCTATTTTGCAGTATAGTTGCTTCTATTTGGGGTTTCAGCTAGCTTGGCACAAGAGCTTTGTAGTGGTGTGCAGCAAAGAGGGAAATACCCTTCTCCAGAAATGTACAGTGTGCTACATGGGCCTGCATTAGGCTTAATGTATGCTGTACTTGGCATGTTATAAATGGGAATTTCCCAGCCTGATATCATCCAGGCACAGTGCTAGTTAAGGATAACAGATGTTCCTAGAATCATAAAATGTAAATGGTGGACGGGACCTTGGAAGAATGCAAACCCCAACAGACTGCCATCCAGCCTTTGTTTAAACCCTTCCAAGGAATGAAAGTCCACCATTTCCCAGGGTAGTCTGTTTTGTGGCCTAATACATTTGAAGGACATCGTTGGAGTATTAGCATATTGTCACTTCGGAGCAAAACATTTTCTGGATAGAGAAAAAGGGAAGGTAGGTTTTTAATCCCATGATGTGAAATACATTAGTATTATTTTCCATATCCATCACACTGTAATATATAAAGGTGTCATCAAATCCATTCCATCTTCTGAAATTGTTCAGTTAATGTCTGTGTTTGAGGTATTCCCAAAATGTTAGGAACACACTTTTTCTTCTTTCCAGGTAAATGCAGAGAATTTAAGTTTTAAATGAATGTGTGCCTTTGGTAGAATAACAGCAAACTGAAGTTTAATTCACATAAAATAGAACGGTCTCTGATCGATACAGTTTTGTCTGGATTTGGTTTCAGCCCCATGATTAGTCTTGACCTGAATGCTTAGCTTTATTCCACATGAGGTCCTACTATATTCTATATAAGCCAGGTTTTAAGACCTTTAGAAAGCCTCTTACTTCTGCGTAATTATTAAGCAAAATTCAAGGATCTTTTCAGGATCTGGAACTCCCCACCAAAGGAAGACTGAAACTAATGAATTCTATTAGGAGTAGGTCCTTGATCTCATTAAGTAATTTATGAAAGCTGTGGTAAATGTGCTCCAAATGTTATATTTATTCTATAGTTTTTAATATTGTCTTTTTAATTTTTCTTTTATTTTGTATGTTATTATTGTTAATCACCTTGAGGGCAATTTTGTACAAGAAAAATTAGGGTTAGGGAATTTTAGCTAACCAATTAGCTAAAACTAACAAGAGGTAGCCCAAACACACTGGGATTTCCAGAAGTACTAGAAATCTACATATTACATCCATGGAGATACCCGTCATTGAATTGACTCATTAATACTGTTTGCCTCCATTGCCAGAGGAATGCTAATTTGTGGCAATTATTTTGCATTATTATCAATGGGACACACGTTTGAGTTCCCTGAGAGATCAGATAAATTCAGAGCACTTTAAGATTTTTAACACCATCCCTGGCAAATCTTTAACTACTGAAGAGGAGGTGATATTTGTGATAGAACTGATCTGCCATTTTTTAAAAAGGTAATGGCTGTATTTTGAGTAGCATTCCGAAGTATAGTAATGGAAGATTTTTCCTGACCCCTGTGCTTTTCAGAATATTAGGGAGTAGCTTCCAAGTTCTGTCAACTGAACCTCTCCCTTTTCTGCAACAGTTCAGGATGTGGGAGCCTTTTTTTTCTTTTACATTTGGATGCTGGATTAAGCTCCTGTAAGACAAACAGGGCCAGTCTGTGTACCAGTCTAGGAAGGAATAATGACCTAGGATAGGATAGTAAGAAAAGAGGACCTTGCTTTTCAGTTCTACTCTAATCTCAGTTCTACTCTCACAATTTAGAACCCATCCAGTCTGCAAAGCATTGTAATGAGAAACAGAAATCCTTGACTGAGCAGGTCAAAACGTTTCCATCTTCCCCTCTGTCCAACCAGCTGCTGTTCATTTGCAAAAAGGCAATTTACTAAATATGGGCTTTGGAAGTAAAAACAAGTAAGGATGAAGTCCTCCACTGAATTCTCTGGGCAGGAGTGATGCTTGTTAAACTCTGAATTGAAATCTAGGATGGAACTGTAAACAGGCTCTGATGGAAGCAGAATGAGATCATGTGCTTAAGAACCATGAAATAGTGCAGGAGTCAGGTAGAATGGAGTAGAGCAGAGAGGATGGAAGAAAGTGCTTATTTTTCCAGGATGTTGCTTGAGAACAGAATGAGATTGACTCTGATTTTGCTACACAAGCAATCTGGATTTTGCCATAGTTCCTCTGTCTGTTCTAGTTCTATATGAACCAGATGGAGTAAACGTCTAAAAAATTGCTCAACAATGTCTGGGGGGGTGTTAGTACATGGAGCATTGCACATATGGAATCCCAAAGCAAGGTTCCTCCTTTCTTTGGAGAGCATGTGCCAGATTTTAGCCTGGAAACAGCTGGAATCAGAAATGGAAAAGGGAGGAGCTCTAAAAGGGAGCCAAGTTTGATGAAAATGCATAGGAGGCATCTGTCAGCTTTAACAAAGCCATTGGCCCTGGGACTCTCCTTGCAGATGCCTGCAATGGTTATGACTTGCTCAACCCAAAAGTTGAGTTATCAGGATTTTTTCCCCAGTAGATTGTCTTTTAATCAAGGAGTATATTGCATCAAACAGCAGCTGATCATGAAAATAGTCTATTATTTAGTCATTATCAAAATCCTGTTCCACATGAGAAAAATACACGGCAAAGACTAAATTGGAGAAGGAATTTTGATAGGGAATTAGTGTCTGAGCTCACTCTTTGTGCGAAACCTTGGCTTTTAAAACCAGTTTATAGAATTAGCCACAGATGATTATATTCACACAAAATAGTTAGGCAAACATTTGTGGTCAGGAACTACATTTTCTTGGCTGGCTTCTAAGAAACAGGGATATGGACAGCTAAAGACTGATGTCATTGGAACTGACTTTTTTCTTCAGATAAAGTAGGTGATGATTGAAAGCCTTAAATTGGAGCAGGAAAAAATGTGCTACCCAAATTGCCATTTTTTCACCCCATTTCAGCGGCATAATCCTGCAGTATGTAGTTCCACCTTAGAAACAAATAATGCATACAAGCAAAAATCCCATTAATTGACAAGGAGCAGATAGGATCAGCCACATGGTAAGGCCAATTAAACATGATAGAATTCCTGTTAAAATAATGGAACCCCCCCCCTCCACACACATACGCTAACCTCAACACTCCCAAAACTTGCGTTGTTTTCTGTTGCACCACAAAACCTGAGCTCTTCAGATCCAATAAATAGTGAGAAATTGTATTTTCACAGTATTCCAGGTTGCAACTGCTTATATCTCTGGGAAAGAAACACTTTAGCCCCTGTCCCCAATTTTAATCTTTGTGAAACAAACAGTTCTAAGACACAGCAGCATCCATCTACAGCAGTGACCTGTTTGTTATTGCCAACAGTGACGATTTTAACCCTCAAGTTAATGCCACTCAGGGGTACTCCTGGCAGGTTCGTTTCCAGCTTTCAAAGTGACCTCAGATGCCAAGAAAACAATAGCTCTGTAGTCCCCTCCCCCCTTTTTTTGTTCAAAAGCAAAGATACTGTATTTTGGCACACAATGGCACTGTGTATCCCCTGCCTTCACATGTGTGCTGGGACCGAGTGAGGTTTTGGCTCTGTTGCCAACAGTTAATAAGGCAGCCATAAAAAAAAAAAAAACCCACCCAGCCATCTGTTCTTTGCAGCTATGGTTCTAGCTTGGGGAACACGTGAAGCTTCCTGGGGATTTTTTCCCCCTTCTTCTTCATCCACACTGTACACACACACGCACGCTTTCTGCCAACATTGTCTGACCTCAGCTGTCATCTTTGTTTTTGGAGAGGATTAATCTTGAGCCTAAGGATAGGTTCGGACATGTCTAATGCGAAGGAAAGTCTACTGAGATTGGAAGAACAATGGAGCATTTTATTGCAACAGCGCAAACTGCTGTCAGCAAAGGGAATATGGGTGATGAGACATAGTGTGGGCTAGAAGGCAGATGTAGCCTCCGCTCTCAGATCAGACGGTTGCAAGTAAAGCAAGGCTCGTAAGCAGATCTTTTTAGTTAAATCTAGTTTTCAATAGTTAAGTGTGGAAGTGTGCATGACGGTAAGAAATTAAGGAGGAGGATATTTGAGGAAGGGGAAAGGCTGTAATTGCACCCAACTGATTCTGTGCCTAAGACAAGACTAGAATTCAGGGTCTCCCAGTTTCTAGTCTAGTGCTTTAACTCAGGGGTCCCCCAGTCCGTGGACCAGTACAGGGCCGTGGCATGCTAGCAACAGGTCCGCACAAACAAGGAAAGCCCCATCCACAGGATGCAGGCAGCACACAAAACCACGCCCCCTCCAGTCTGTGGAAAAATCTCTCTCCACGTAACTGGTCCCTGGTGCCCAAAAGGTTGGAGACCTCTGCTTTAACCGACACACCAACTGGCTCTCTCGTTTGTCTGTAGGTAGCTTCATTCCCAAGCATTTTTCTCCGAGCCAAGCGGCAACAGGGCCAGAATTATTCTTGGAAGAGGAAAACCACAATTCAGAGAAGGATTTCACATTAATTTGTTGTGGTTCTATTGGTTGTTAAATATTGGGCTATCCCAGTTTCCTTTGAAACCATTGGTGCCCATCCAGGTTTAAGAATATGATCTATTGTAGCTAGAGTTGTCTTGTTTCATAGGCCAGGTGCTTTAACTGCCTTTTTCAATTCAGTGCCTTTTAGATGTGTTGAGACTTCAACTTCCAGAATGCCTAGCCATCATGACTGGAAATTCTGGGAGCTGAATTCCCAACACACCTGGAGGTGCAGGTTAACAAAAATTAGCTTTTGGTCCTCAGTTTCCCCTTTCTCCATCTGAAATATGTGGATAATAATCTTTGCCTGCCACAGAGTGTTTTTAAAAAGAGGATTATAGTGTAAGTGTTGATTGGTGGAAATGCATTATATAAATTGATACTTTGAAAGATGTGTGAATTCTTTGCAAAACCCTGCAGGTGGGAGGGTCCTGTTCAGATGCTTTGCATGTTTGGAAAAGGGGACAGTGAAGTTTATGCTACTGCCTGCACCTGTAATGTCTTGTTTATCAGCACACATATCCCTTAGTGACATCTACAAGGACAGGGTAGGACAAGTAGCCAACGTATAACGACATAGAACATCTGCATTATATTCTCTGCAATTAATTCTTAGACCTTTGAACATTCAGGGATGTCTGTACTCGTACTTAGAAATAAAAGAATGCATAAGCTTTCTGGGGCTAAGCATAATTGAAAATTCAATCTTCTTGTCTGGGGTGCATCATTCACTGCCAGAACTGGGTGCTTGTCTGGAGATGAGATTCCCAAACCAGATATTTTTGGATAGCAGGACCTTCTGTGGATACAAGAAAAGATACGGATGTGCAAGAACTGCCATCATGGGCACATCTTTTCCTCTTATCAGTCCTATTCAGACAGTTTGAAACAGACCTGTCTCTCTTGCAGACCTTAGAACACTGATAATGTAGTGGGCCAATCAGTGTTTGCTCTCCAGTTGGCTAATAGAAGCCCGCAAAAAAGGGCATTTAGTCAGTGCCCTGACTTGTATATTTGCAAGACCTGAGCAACAGCTACAACAGCGGCAGCAACAATCCCCTAGCTGCACTCCATCCAGAAAAGAAATGAAATAAATTGGTACCTTGCCTCAGCCAAGGTTTTCAGTACTTTTCTGGTGCATTCATTTAACACCCGCCCCCCCTCTGAAAATTTGGAGCAGGGCGAAGCTGTCTGGCTCCCAAGTCGTGAAGGTGTTATGATAACGTGTCCACAATTCTGCAGCAGACATTGTCCCTAGTGCTTTTAATTATATCTGCAGATTGGAGGAGCAACTGAAATGGGGAAGAACGGGCAAGTTCTAAACAAAATACATAGTTTTTTGGATTGCACAGAAATCAGAACTTATTGTAAGGGCACTCGTAGACTCTGTGGAGGTAACCCCAATCCTTTCACTCCACACAAAAGGAAGGGAAATAAAAACACATGCAGCCTGGAGCTTTGCACCTGCGCTACAGAACGGAAGAAGCAAACACACACACACACACACACACACAGGGAGAGAGGGAGAGAGGGAGGGAGGGAGAGAGGGAGGGAGGGAGGGAGGGAGGGAGGGAGAGAGAGAGAGAGAGAGAGAGAGAGAGAGAGAGAGAGAGAGAATGTCTTATTTTCAATGTCAAACCAGAATTCCTCTTGGGAGGTAGAGGCTTGGAGAAAAGGGGCTGCCCATAAACTCTGCACTGCTTCACCTTTTCAAATATAACATTGTATTACCCTGCTGCTGGAGGCCACTGGCATGGGGTCCCAGATGTATGGAACTGCTTTTGAGTCCTCACATGGAAGGACTTTGTGACTGCTGAGATTGGCCAGAATTAGCATATATACAAGGAGCTTGATTTGATGCACAAAATATGCTGGCAGTAGCATTTTACTTGCTTCTCCAGCTTCTTACTAAGATTGCCAGCTCCCATGGCTCCTTGGAAAGTATATTTTCTACATCTGCTTCTCATGATCCCAGGCAGGAAAAAACACTCTCTTGGTTTCCAGCAATTAATGACTTGAGACCTTCAGATGTCAAAGGAACCATATCTCTAAAGGGCTTACACCATAATTGCCCTGGAGTTATCTAACATTCCCTATGAGCCTAGGACAGTGGTGGCGAACCTATGGCACACATGCCAGAGGCAGCACTCAAAGCCCTCTCTGTTGGCACGCACACCACCGCCGCCAGCAGCAGGTCCATCAGGCCACCACTACCACCTGGAGCAGGAGCCCCACCCAGCACAAAGGAGGCAAAACAGCCGACTAGCAAGCTCGAGTAGAGGTGGTAGAGCAGAGGTCACCAACCATTGTCGATTGGTGGACTGGAAGAAAAGGGAGGAAGCATTTTACATGTGTGCATGCGCACACAGGGCCGCGAGCATGGACGTGCTACAAATGGGGTGGGACTAGTGCCTGCATGATACTCACTAGCCCTGCCCCATTCTTACGTGGTACAGTACCTTATATCTGCACCCCGCGGCATGGCGGCCGCCGTTTTTGCGCCTTGCAGCCCGGTGGCCCATTTTTGTGCCCCCGGTTTTTGCGTGCCAGAGGCAGCACTCAGAGGAGCCTCCCTGCCCCCCCCAAGGCACCACAATGCTGATGCGGCCCTGGCAATAAATAAGTGGGTTTTGGGTTGCGGTTTGGGCACTCAGTCTCTAAAAGGTTCGCCATCACTGGCTTAGGATGCTAGGGCAAGTTTTATAATCCTAAAATTATATTCAGAAATTGTCCTATTTCAGCTATCTTTGTTCAAATGGGGGCAAATTTATTCTTGAAGAGGTGGTAATCTGTTTCCTGCTCAAGAAACCATCATAGGTGGGATTTGCTGAAACCATGCTGTTAGAATATTGCTGGGCTGTAGTTTCCAAGAGTCCTGGAGGAATTGGTTATTTGAACCCATTTTAGTCAGGATTCAGTGCTGGTCATACTTGGCAGTAGCATTGATGGTAGTGTATCTGTACTGATCCTTCTTGATCTCTTGGAGATTTTTGATACCATCAATCATGGTATCCTTCCGGACCGGCTCAGGGAGTTAGGGTTAGCTCAATAGCTCTGCATACATAGAGTTACAGTGATTTTTTTCCTTCCTTTGGGGCCAGTTCTATTTGAGATGGTAGGAGGAAAGAGCTTTTGGCAAGGTTATCCAGCAGCATGGAGCTGATATCCATATGCTTTTAATACCCAATTATTGTGTATATCTCAGCCCAGATTGACTAAGCAATGCTGCTACTGTAGATTCTCCCTCAGATTTTGGAGGCTATGAAAGTCTGGATAGGGATGAATAGGTTTAGTCTCAATCACAGCAAGACAAGGTTGTGGGTTCTGGTGCCAACAATCTTTGAAACCTTCCATCAATAATTCTGGATGGAATGGCACTACTGCGGCTGCAAATGGTGCACAATTCAGAGGTGGCTCCTGTTGGAAGAGCAAGTAGCACCTGCACCAATTGCAGCTATTACTGGATTGGGGGGGGGGGTAGAGTTACTTATATTTTAGTCACCTTGGGGCTGGATTAGTGCAATGTGCTGCACATGGGACTGCCTTTGAAGCCCACTCAGAAGCTGTAGCTGGTCCCGAATGCAATGGCGTGTGTAGTTATGGACACATCTTTCAATGCCCGTGAATTAGCTGCACTGGTTACTGATGGGCTTCTGGTATCATTTAAAGTGCTGGTGATCCCCTATAAAGACCTTCAGTGACCCAGGTTATTTATGAGACCATTAGATTTCAATAGTCTCTACTCATCTAATATGATATGACAGGGTTGGGATGCTCATTACCACTTTATGAGACCCATTGAGTATGCCTTCTCTGTCATAGTACCTCCCCTACGAAGAACCTCTTCCTTGTAATGTTGTTGGCCTTGTTCCTGATTCTTCCTCCAGGCTCTGGGCCAGGAAATTGGATGAGCTGCTGTAGGATACCAAGTTGTGCGTCTGGTTGCTGGTGCAGTATGTTTTGCATTATTAGGTTTTATTATTGTTATCCTTGTGCTGGATGCTCTTTTTAGCAGTCCAGGGTTGCTTGGTGAGTGGGTGGCCATACACAGTGATGAGAGGGGGAGAGGGAGAGAGAGGGAGAGAGAAATGACACTTGAAGTTGGTATAAGTCCCTAATGGAAAAATGGCCTATGATTCCACTTAAAGGAAGAAATACTTTCAGTGCCACCTCCTTATGCACCTCTCTTTATTCCTTTTCCTTGCTAGTTGTTTTTTCCCTAGTTTCCAGCTGATTGGAAGGGTCTGTATCTTCTGCACTGGAATATGAAGCAGAGTTCCTTTGCCTGAAGGGTGCAACTCAAATTCCATTTGAATTTCTAGCAGGCAAATTAATTTTCCAGTCTCTCATAGTCAGATGGATGTACAGTAGTGTGACTGGAATTCTTCCAAGAGCCTCCCAAGGCTGGGCTACAGCAGATGACTTGTCCTAGATGAGGTTTACTGGAAGAAGCCACATGTCTCTGGGACAGACTGCTCTAATTTTATTCACCCTAAGCCAGGAGTAAGCCCCAAAGACTTCAGTGGGATTTACTCTGAGTAAATGTACAGAGACTTGGATGGTGAGTTTCTTTCTGCCTGAGGCTTTTGCACTCCACAGTGGGATTTCTTCATTTAAATTATATGACAACTCCGTAATACTTAATCCTTTTCCACTGGCTTAGGGGCCTGAGTAGCTATAGATCAGTGATGGCGAACCTTTTAGAGACCGAGTGCCCAAAAACTGGCCCCGCCCCTGCTCCACTCCCTGCCCTGTCCCCGCTCCGCCCCACCCAACCTGCTGGCAGGGCCACTCACCGCCTCCAGGGCCCGCCGCAGATTGCCCAGCAGTGCCATGGCGGCCATGCCCTCTGCCCACGCCCCGCAGCATCAACTGTGCACGATGGGGCGTGAGGGCAGAGTCTTGTCTACGCTGCCTGGCTGCCATGTCCTTGGCTGCACTGCTCCGCTTGGGCCACGCTCAGGGGCGACTCTCCTCCAGGGGGGGGTACTGGTGAGGGGGTTGCGGGGGGAAGCAAGGCTGGGACAACGGCACGTGTGCCCACAGAGAGAGTTCCGAGTGCCACCTCTGGCACCCGTGTCATAGGCTCGCCACCACTGCTATAGATTAAGGATGAATTCTGTATGTTAATTTCACCCTACTTAAATTTTGATGATGTGGTTAAGGCAGAACCACAGGTTAGAAACTGGGAGACTGTGAATTCTAATCCTGTGTTAGGCATAAAGCCAGTTGGGGGATCTTGGGCCAGTCACCCTCTCTCAGACCTGGGAAGCAGGCAATAACAAACCACTTCTGAAATCATGCCAAGAAAACTGCAGGGTATTGCCCAGGCAGTCATTGAAGTCTACTGACTCAGTTATAGATCTCCCACAGTATCTGTGCATTCAAGCAGCTTCCAAAATAACTGACAGTAAATTGCTATTTTTTCAAATAATACACATGGTAGTTTTCCTCTATCATGCTTTAACATGAAAGTAATAAAGACAGAATTACTCTTAGAAATCTTTTGATAACATCCAAACTGAGGACAAACATGAGGACAAAATATTGTATATTATTGTCATAAAGTCACCAATTTAAGAGGCCAGTAATTTAGCAGGTACAACAAATAAAACTAGCAACATGGGAATACTGAAGGGGCAAATCCAGTGTGACTGATATGAATCTGAACGCTCATTCAGTGCTGAGTGTGTGTTAAAAAAAACAAAACAGTTTAGTGGCTTGAATGCAGTATGTATAGTAATGCCACTACAGAAAAATGTTATTCTGGACAAATTAACCTGGCATGAAAGGCTCATATGCAGCCTCAGATAGCTTTGTGCAACCTTGGCCACAGCCCATCTTGGTCTTTGGTTTTCATGCAGGTTTGAGAGGAAGGATGAGGTACAGCTGCTGGAAGAAACAATATTATTCCAACTGTCTCCCTCATTTGCTCTGGCTCCCTGCAGCCGTGAGCTGGGGCTAGCCTGCTGGCTGGTGCAAGAGTAGAATTTCCTGTCCACATCCCACGTGGTGCCTTGTCTTGCCCTTCCTGGCTTTTGGCTCCGGTGCTAGGCCTCAGGGACTGCTTCTTTGGTGTCATTCACCATGGTCCTCTATTTTCCATTTCCAGTTTCCCTCGCTGGCTGCTGACAGTTATTACCAGGGAAACCTGGGAGCCAGACTTTTGAAGCAGATCAGAGCAGGTCAAGGCATGCAGGAAGAGGAGATCAGGGCTGGCCCGCCAGGCTGGCTGGGTGTGGAAAAAGGAGGAGTTGTTTTGTCTGGGTACTGTTGCCGTGGGAAGTCAACACAGGGCTGGGAGAAGTGCCAGGCATGGCCCAGAACTAAGCATCTCTCTCCAGGGCAGGGAGGAACCCAGAACCTATCCAAACCAGCAGCTGAAGCCACTAAAGGAAAAAGCTTCGAAGAGAGGAAGGATAATCAGCTTTTGTTCATTTGGACTGCATCTTTGCAACTCAGAGCTAAAATGCTTCCTACAAAGGGAACCCAGGATTATCACCAAGTGTTGTGAGAAAATACCCTTTGAATGAGACCTCAGAAAGCCAAGCAAGGTAGCAAAAATTGTTTTGTAATATGAGATGGTGGAGTCCTGAGGTGATAAATGAATTCCACCAAAAGCAGGTATAAACACTCTTCTATATTAAAAGCCAGCTTCACCGACTATCCTTCCTGCAGATAGATGACTCACACATTAGGGGAGAAAAATTGCATCTCCCGTGCTGCTGTTTGCAGGAAGGCTTTAGTGTACTGATGAATTAAAAAATGTGACCCTCAGTTTGTGGTCTGATATAGCAACAGAGATTTTTCAGTTAAACAGTTCAGTTTGTTTATTTATGCATTGCTTACTCTCCCCAATTAACCCCCTTTGTTCTTTTGGATTCTGGATACATATTATAATAGGATCTCATTTTATTATATAATGCACCCTCTACCATCAAAGCGTTCTATTGTCTCCTCATTCTTTTGCACATAAGGACCAGGCTTAAGGATTCTTGACAAGAGAAGCAGAATTTTGAAGTAGGTACGGAAGAGAGATTTATTTCATTCTCCATACTTCCCCAGAGTTCCCATCCTCAATTCTTTAATGTCCTTAAATCCCTCCATTCAGTCTGGCTGAACAAGAAAGAGTGAAGATGTAGGCAGACCAAATGATTGGCAGGTCTTGGTCAGTGTTTTAGCGGCCCTCAAAAACATGTTACTTCAGATAGGTTTTCGAAGAGAAAGTCCTGGACTGACCATGTTTTTAGGAAAAACAAACAAACAAAGGAACGATCTACTGCTAATTTTAAGAATAGAGAATTTTTGAGATTGAGAGCCAGACTTCAAGGGGATCTTACAAGGCAGAACCAACTGTTAGTGGATTTGCTCTTCTTAGTCTATGCTTGCATGAGGAGTTACAATGAACAGAACTACTATCTACAACATGAAGATGCCCTGTGAGGCATTTTAAAAAGATATTTCAGCATGACTTTGCCTTTATCTCATTTTTAGGCCACAGCAAAAGGCTCCTATAGGCCACTTCAAGCTGCTGCAGGCAATATCATTCCTTGCTAGCTGCTGGACGTTGCCCTCCCTGGCCATTTGGCTTGGGCTTCAGGAGAGACCGAAGTAGCTGCCAGTGAAGCCTTTATAAAGCAATAGCTGGACATTATGTGGTTGTCTTATGGGTTTAGTGCTCTTCTGAAACAGCACAAGACCTTCATTTTAAATTCTGCTTTTTTTTTTTTTACAAAACACATTTAAATGGGAAAGAGTCAGGTTCTTTCAGCTATGGGTTGCTGCTTCGAGACCAAATTATTGCATTACAGGTTTTCTGCTGCTTCTGCTGACGAAGGTTTTCACATGGCTATACTTTATCATGTTTGCTTTAAATGTAGTTGCAAGGCAGGAATGCGGCAGGGGGAAATGGGACTTTTTTGCTTACTCTTATGCCATTTTGCACACTTCAGTTTTGTATTGCTGGCTAAGAGATCAGAACTAAGCTGTTCGATCACTACTTGGCCTCACCACCATTTAATTGTAGTAAACTCTTCCATTGCGCATTCAATGATACTAATGTACGGTTTCTTGTTAATTGTTACAAACGCGAGCTTCCTGCAGTCAGGATTCTGTCAGCTTCTTGAATACTATACTACAAGTCAATCTTTCTCAAACATTTACCTCATGAAATAATAACCCCCTTGAAATAATTTTACACATTCTAGTAGCGAGACGTTCTCTGAGGATGGACTCCAACATGACTCCAAAAGCTTGGAAGACTAAAACTATGGTCCCAGTGACTGGCCCAGATTAGGCTTTGAAATAATTTTCAGATCTCAGAGAACCCAACAGCTGAGTTGCAGCATGTAATGTCAGGCTCCAAAAACCCAGAAAAGACACACTGAGGTTCTTCTAAACAGTTTCCTGTATTGTTCTTCACCTATAAACAGAAACCTTCCCAAATTAAAGCAGACTACAGGTAGTTCTGAAGTTACAACAGTTCATTTAGTGACTGTTCAAAGCTACCACAGCACTGAAAAAAGTGACTTGTGACCACTGCAGCATCCCCATTGTCACATAATCAAAATTCAGAAGCTTGATAAAAAAAAGTCACAAGTTTGATAATATTCCATTTCTTCTTTTTCTTTCAGTCTCATAGTCAGTCTATCCATCTCTGAGCATTCTAGTATATTTTTAATTATTTCTTCATCTGATGGTATTCCTTCATTTTTCCAGTATTGCGCAAATATAATTCTTGCTGCTGTTGTGACATGCAAAATCAAATATATGCTTTGTTTGTTAGTCTTTTCTGGCATTATATCTAATAAAGAAAGTTCAGGTTTAAAATCTACATGTTCTCCCAACATCTTTTCTAGCCACGCATGTATCTTTCCCCAATAACTCTTTACTTTGTCACAAGTCCACCAAACATGATAATAAGTGCCTGACTTATGTTTACATTTCCAACATCTATTTTATCGATGGCTAGAAGAAAGAATAAAGGATTAGGAATTAAATATGTATTAGCGAATGTAAATTTAGACAGCACATTTGTTGAAAAATTATTACTGAATGTATGGAAAAAAAACCAATAAAAACTTTTACAAAACCCCCCCCAAAATTCAGAAGCTTGGCATCTGGCTTATTTATGATGGTTGCAGTGTTCCAAGGTTAGGTGATCGCCTTTTGTGACCTTTTGACAAGCAAAGTCAATGGGGAAGCCAGATTCACTTAACAACCATGTCACTAATTTAACTAATGCCGTGATTCATTTAAAAACTGTGGCAAGAAAATCATAAAATGGAGCAAAATTCACTTAACAAATGTCTCACTTAGCAACAAAAATTGGGGGCTCTATAAACTCTGCAGTGAGTGGGAGATCAAACAGATTCCTAACCAACCTAGCTGACAACTTTGTCACCGAAAAGGTGGAGGTGGGAACTAGACATAAAGCTATACTGGACTTAATCCTTCCTAATAGAGAAAAAGTGATAGAGGGAATTGAAATTGCCGTAACCTTGGGTGAAAGTCACCACATTATACTGGAATTTAACATAATGCAAACACTAGCAATAGAAAACAATCCAACCAGTGTCTTAAACTTCAAAAGAGCTGACTTTAACAAACTCAGAGGGAAACTAGGAAAGATCCCATGGATGAAAATCCTAAAGAGGAAAACAACCCAAGAAGCATGGGAAACTCTGAAAAATGTGATCATAAAAGCCCAGACTAGCACAATACCACTGAAAAAGAAAAAAACAGGAAATTCAAGAAGAAACCAGCATGGCTGCACAAAGATCTCTCTGACAAACTGAAAGACAAAAAGGACAAATACAAAAAATGTAAAGAAGGGCACATAACTAAGGCTGATTATCAGCAGACAGCCAGAACATGCAAAAATGAAGTCAGGAAAGCAAAGGCTCAGAACGAACAAAGGCATGCAACAGAAATCAAGGATAATAAAAAAGGTTTCTACCAACACATTAACAACAAGAAAAAAGTCAAGGAAACTGTAGGTCAACTAAAGAGAGAAGATGGCAAGGAAATAACAGGCAACAGGGAGAAAGCAGAACTGCTTAACTCATACTTTGCATCAGTCGTCACACAAAAAGAAACTATAGCCCAACATACAAAAAAAAAACACTACAAAAGACAAACTAGAAACAAAAAATAAAATAAGCAAGAAAATGGTAAGAGAATACCTATCCGACCTTGACGAGTATAAATCACCAGGACCCAACAGATTACATCCCAGAGTTCTGAAGGAGCTGGCAGATATTATCTCAGAACCATTACACCACATCTTTCACAAATCCTGGAGCACCGAGGAAGTACCTGAAGATTGAAAAAGGGCTGATGTGGTTCCCATCTTCAAGAAAGGGAAAAAACGGACCCAGCAAAGTACAGACCAATCAGTTTAACATCAATACCTGGGAAGATCCTAGAAAAGATAACCAAAAAACAGATCTGCGAACAACTAGAAGGAAACTAATTTATAAGTAGTAGCCAGCACGGGTTTGTTAAAAACAGGTCATGCCAAATTAATCTTATTTCATTCTTTGATAAAGTGACTAAACTGGTAGACTAGCGAAATGCTGTGGACATAGTATACTTAGATTTCAGTAAGGTAAACTACTCCTTGGTAAGGTAGAAAAAGGTGGAATAGACAATATCACCACCAGACGGATCTGTAGCTGGCTGGCAAACCGTACTCAAAGAGTAGTCCTCAATGGCACCACATCCACATGGAGAGAAGTAAGCAGTGGGGTACCACAAGGTTCCATGCTAGGCCTAGTACTCTTCAATATCTTCATAAATGATTTAGATGAGGAAATTGAAGGGGAACTCATCAACTTTGCAGATGACACCAAACTGGCAGGAGTAGCCAACACCCCAGAAGACAAACTCAGGATCCAAAAAGATCTTGACAAACTTGAACAATAGGCCCTATCCAACAAAATGAGTTTCGATGTGGAGAAAAGCAAAGTTTTACATTTAGGCAGGAAAAATCAAAGGTACAAGCACAGACTCTAGAAAGAGTACAGAGAAGAGCAACAAAGATGATTAGGGGACTGGAGGCTAAAGCATATAAGGAACGGTTGCTTGAATTGGGTATGTCTAGTTTAACGAAGAGAAGGACGAGGGGGGACATGATAGCAGTGTTCCAATATCTCAGGGGCTGCCACAAAGAAGAGGGAGTCAAGCTATTCTCCAAGGCGCCTGAAGGCAGGACAAGAAGCAACGGGTGGAAACTAACCAAAGAGAGAAGCAACCTAGAACTAAGGAGAAACTTCCTGACAATTAGAACAATTAACCAGTGGAACAACCTGCCTCCAGAAGCGGTGAATGCGCCAACACTGGAAATTTTTAAGAAAAAACTGGACAGCCATTTGTCCGAAATGGTATAGGGTTTCCTGCCTGAGCAGGGGGTTGGACTAGATGATCTCCAAGGTCCCTTCCAACTTTACTATTATTATTAGACCTGGCTCAAAAACAGTAACTGTGAGAGGGACCTTGGAGTCCTAGTGGATGATCACTTGACTATGAGCCAGCAGTGTCCAGCAGCAACCAAAAAAGCCAATACAATCCTGGGTTGTATAAACAGAGGCATAGAAGTACTAGTACCGCTTTATAAAACCCTAGTAAGACCACATCTGGAATACTGCAGCCAATTTTGGTCACCATATCACAAAAAAGATGTGGAGAGTTTGGGAAAAAATCAGAGAACAGCAACAAAGATGATCCAAGGCCTGGAGGCTAAAACATACGAAGAACGGCTGCAGGACTTGGGTTTGGCTAGTCTAAAGAAAAGAAGAAATAGGGGAGATATGATAGCAGCATTCCAGTACTTGACAGGCTGCCACAAAGAAGAGGGGGTCACGTTATTCACCAAAGCACCAGAGGGAAGGACGAGAAACAATGGTTGGAAACTGATCAAAGAGAGAAGCAACCTGGAATTAAGAAGAAACTTCCTGACAGTGAGGACAATTAACCAGTGGAACAGCTTGCCTCCAGAAATTGTGGGCGCTCAATCACTGGAGATTTTTAAGAAGAGACTAGACAGCCACTTGTCTGAGATGGTATAGGACAGGTCTCCTGCTTGAGCAGGGGGCTGGACTAGAAGACCTCCAAGGTTCCTTCCAGCTCTACTCTATTCTATTCTATATTTAAATAAACTGAAAAGCTTCATTCTAGGAACCAGCTAAAGGACAAACCAGACCTTTCTCATATATAGATAGGAACTCAACTATTTCTTTCTTGTTGGGAAAGACAAAAAATGTTGCCTTTCCAGCAATGCTTGACTGCTTGGCCTGGCTTGGTGTGATAAGGGAGATGAGTGGTTAAGAAATAGGACAAACAAACAAACAAAAGATGGCTTAGCATCTTTGGGGTAAAGACAAACATGATAAAGAAGAAGGGTGAAACTGAGCAGGAATCTGTGTTAGTATTTTCTCATTTGCTGGATGGTTGATGGCTATACTTGGGGGGGGGGAATCAGTAAATAAAGTCAAAACCAAATTTTAGGATATGGGGAAATCATATCCTAAAGGGGTTTATAAGGTGTCAGAAATATTTTCCTCTTCTCTTTTCCTGGGTAGAGAGGAGGGGTGGAAGAGAATTTTTTTCTGCGTAATGATTGGTGATAGGATACTATCAAATCATTATTCTACCAAAGAGCTTTATTGAACTGATTTGATTTAGCTGTAGCCAGTGCTTTTTTTCTAAAAAAAAAAAAAAAGGTGCCGGAACTCACACACGTCATACAACCCGCCTTGCCTACCCTACAAGGTTCCATCCAAAAAAAAGGTGCCGGAACTCCATTCTGGGCATTCTATGAGAAAAAAAGCCCTGGCTGTAGCAACAGTACCAGTCTGAACATCAGAATTACAGCCTGAGTTCTTCCACACTGCAGCTCTGCAGTGCTGGTTATCCAGTAGGAGACCCAGCAGAAAACTACTCTGACTTAAAGAAGGGCTGACTGCATTTCCAGCCCTGTTCTGCCTCATTGATGACACAAAATCGAGATTCTGTCTGCATGAGAAGTAGAGAGAGAAGCGGGATAAGACCAGGGAAGAATTGACAGCAGAAAACCAGTAAGTAGATCTTCTGTGATCCACAAAGTCATCACTGGGTGAGAGAGCAGGAATGGAACATCAGAAACAGTCCATTTTCTTGTCTCCTACTTCTCCTATCCACAGCAGGAGAAGCAGCAGTGGGCAGAGAGGAGATCAAGAGATACTTCTTTTGCCAAAGTGCGTAAGGGAGAATAAAAAGGCAGTGTGGGTCTTCTGCTAATAGTTTTATCTTAGTTACCTATTTCTAGTATACTTACTTTCATAACAAGAACTTTCATTATAAGAAGCTCCTGCCTTCCAGATTACTCATCGACTTACAGCCACGACTGAGCCGAAATTTTCCATTGTTAAACAAAAGAGTTTTGTAAGTTTTGCCCCATTTTCCAACTTTTTTCACCACAGTTGATAAATTACCGCAGTTGTTCGCTTAGCAACATGGTTGTTAAGTGAATCTGATTTCCCCATTGACTGCTTATCAGAAGGTCGCAAAAGGTGATCACATGACCCCAGGACACTGTAATTGTCATGAATGTGAGCCAGTTGCCAAGCGTTTGAATTCTGATCACTTAACCATGGAGATGGTACATGGTTGTAAGTGTAAAAAACTTTCATTACTTGCCTTTTTTTAGTGCCATTGTAACTTTGAACAGTCACTAAATAAAGGGCTATAAGTCAAGGATTACTTGTACATTGCTTTATGTTAACTGCACTATTCATTTATGCTGCAATAGTCCTTGGCTCTGCTGAATTAAGAGCCAAGGGTTTTTGGTGTGTGTGTGTGTGTGTGTGTGTGTGTGTGTGAAGAATAACACTAGATTAAAACATTATTGTCCTACTGCCTGATTTCAAGGCCATATAGCAGCGGCTGGGAATTCTATGAATTGTAGTCTAACATATCTGGAGAAATCAAGGTTGGAGAACACCTTCTTAGGGGTTTCTTCTAATACAAGATGTAGTATATGATAGTTACCTATAAGCACATGGGTTTGGTACTTCCTTGTTCAAAAGGGGCATGACACTGAATGCTAGTTTGTGGGCAGAAGCTGGGGCATCAAGATGTTGCTTGTAGGCTTTTTGGAGATACCAAGTTGTGTTGATGTGGGAAATAATGCACCAGACAAATAGATGTGACCTGGAGGAGCTTTGCTTATCTTCTGATGCTTCTCACACAGCTTTCCTAACCTGCATTCTCCAATCCTGTATTGTACTACAGTAGCAGGAAAGGAGCTAAACAAAATACGTTTTGGGGAGAAGGATGGGGGAAGATACATTTTCATCTCTCCCTCAGCATCCCCAAATGTTCCTTTCATTTATTTCAATGAAGCAGGCCCAAAGGGCTGTAAGTCATTATCCTCTTTGCCCCCAAAGGAGAGTGTCAATCATAATGCCTGTGCAAAAGGAAATATTTTAATGTTTTCCTAAAGCACAGGAAAATACCTGTATCCAGCCCTGCTTTCGACTTGATTAGATCTTCCCCATTTTTGTCCAGGGTAGTCCCGTGTGAACATTTTGTTGTTGTTGTCGAATTGAGAAGAAAGGAATGGCGGCAGCAGTCTCAACTCTCATTTCCCCATTTCACTGTCTTAATGGTTCCCCAAGGTGAAATTATATACAGTAGTGGCACCTCTTAGCACAAATCCATAGAGCTTTTACTCTCTGGATCATATGTTCAGGAGACAGTTCTCCCCTCTTATCCTCTCCTGTACGAACCTTCCTGTTCCCAAGACAACATCACCTAAGGGCAGCAATGCTATTCCTCCAGTATCTTTCATTCTAAGAAAGGAAAGAAAAACACAGCTCCACAGATCCTCATCTATTACTAGTTTTGTATGGATTCTTGCTGCTTGCCTTTCCCAGCATACGTAAGGTCAGCCTCATCACTCATGAGCTTTCGAAGGTCCCTCGAAACCCAGTTATGACATCAGGCCTGGGGACCCCAGGGGATGGGTGAACTTGTGGGGTGGTTCTGTTATTATGAACATCCTCCAGTCTATTATTTTCTTTCATTGTTTTAGTTCTGCTTTTATAGTTCTTAATGCTCTTTTTATAATCGTTGTGTAATGGTTTTAGGTCATGATTGTTTTGTCTATTTGTTTGTTTATTGTTGTATACTGTCTAGAGCAGGGGTGGGCAACCGTGGCTCTTTTATGACTGAACTCGTGGACTTCAGCTCCCAGAATTCCTGAGCCACCCAAGGTCTAGAGTCACCTTTTGTGAAATGAGCGGTCATGTAAATTTGATTAATAAATAAATAAATTCAGTTTCCAACTTAGTCCTTGCAGTAATATCCCTCCCCGCCCCCCCCCAAAGCCACAGAAGCATCCCGTGATAGTTCTGTCCCTAAAGTTGGAGAGTAGTGCAGGGAAGGTGCAAGAACTAGTACGGCAGAAGGTTTAGTTCTGTGATAGGTTGCCAGAAAGAAAGAAAGAAAGAAAGAAAGAAAGAAAGAAAGAAAGAAAGAAAGAAAGAAAGAAAGAAAGAAAGAGAAAGAAAGGAGGGAGGGAGGGAGGAAGGAAGGGAGGAAGGAAGGGAGGAAGGAAGGAATAGAGGGAGGGAGGAAGGAAGGAGGGAACAGATGACAGCTGGCATTTGATATCTTAAGGCTAATTCTAGATTACCTGGATTTTCAAGAATTCACTATATTCACTTTCAAATCCATGTAGTGAAACACGTGAAAACATTTCAAAGATTGGTAGCAAAGGTCTCTTTCATGGCTTCTGTCATGCTACATTCTCCAACAATGTGTTTTGTGATTCCAATCACATTTACTCAGAATATGTTCCTCTAATTTCAGTAGGGTTTTATTCTTAGGTCATAGTCAGGAAGTCACTTATGACATGCTCAGTGTTCGTTTTCTCTCTCTCTCTCTCTCTCTCTCTCTCTCTCTCTCTCTCTCTCTCTCTCTCCCTCCCTCCCTCCCGCCCCCCCCTCTCTCTCACACATCTGCCACACCATTCCATTGCACTGGCTGAGAGTAACAGCTTTCTCTACAGTGTGGTTTGATTCTTATGGGAAATTATCAATTTTAAGCAGAGTCACTTGAAGATAGGTGTGAAGCTGAGTTCCACTCTCAGCAAAGGCAGTGGGAAACGAGCAGGCAGGCTCGCTAAGAGAAAAGAAAGCGAAGTACAACTTTCTCCAAGATGTACAGTGGAAAATTCCCACTACTATTGGCTGTGAAATGCTAACCATCAGATTCCTCTCCAGGAGTTTATCAGGCTGATTAGCTGGCCATGGAGACCTGCTCACTTCTTTCTAGTGATTATGGTCTATCAGCCATCAAGTGTCTGTTAAGAGTAGCCTGCAACTCTACATGACACACTTATTACTTGAGTTTTTAAAGATGATTAATTGGTTTTTCAGCAAATTGTAGAGTACAGTTCTATGATTCTATACACGCTTATGGATCAGATTACAGATGACTTATTTATGATTTAAGGCATTGTAATTTAGGGAGAATTCTTTGAACTTGAGCTTGAAAATATACTAGTATTCAGGGCAAACTTACATGACTGATCATTTGGCCCCAGAGATGGTTGCATTGTGTAGGAGGTGATGTTTCTTTGAACTGGTAGATGAACAGATCCTGAGTAAAAGGGTTCTAATTACCCAGTAACAGGTTCTTAATTTATTTATAAGTCAATGTAATTGACTGCAATTGTACCTTGGCATAAAGCAACAGGACCATAAAAACCAATCCAAGGTATGAACTTGGTCTTTCAATAGTTGTTCAATTTCCATACATATCAGCCATCTTCTCTGTTTTACATTTTAGAATGTGTATTCTCATTTGCCCCAAACCATTAAGATACCTAGAATTTGTAGGTAGAAAAGAGGCAGAGCAAAGCGTTATTTACACTGATATCAACATACTATAGTCCAAACTCCTACATGATTTATTCTTATTGTATATAGATATTATATAACTGTGGTGGCAAACCTATGGCACGCGTGCCACAGATGGCACGCAGAGCTCTCTCTGTGGGCACGCGGGCCATCACCCCAGTCCTAGGCCTTCAGCTGGGTTTTATAAAATCTTTTCGCTTTAGGCCTCCGCCACCATGTGCAAAAAAAAAAAGGTTCAATCAATCAATCAATTTCAACTTCTCGCGGGGAAAAAAAAGATCTCGCAAAGTTGGAATTGATTGATTGAACTTTTTAGTCCCACCCAGTCTGTTATTACCACCACAGCCATGCCCACCCAGTGGGCCACACCCACCCAGTGGGTCACACCCACTCAATGAGCCACACCCACCCAGCACCCGACAATACTGTACATAAGTGGGTTTTGTGTTGCAGTTTGGGCACTCGATCTCTAAAAGGTTCACCATCACTGTTATATAACATGGAGTTCAAGAAAGAATCTTGAGTTAAGATTGCAGTAAGTAAGACCGAATATCACTTTCTGAAACAAACTTCAGATCCCAGAACATCTGAAGGCCAACTACAGATAGTCCTCAACTTAAAACCATTAGTTTACCAGCTGTTCAAGGTTGCAACAGCATTGAAGAAAGCAACTTAGGACAGATTCTTGCACTTACGACCGTCGCAGTATTCCCTATAGTCACATGATCAAAATTTAAGCACCTGGCAACCAACATATATTTACAACAGTTTCGGCATCCTAGGGTCACGTGATCACAATTTGTGACCTAGCTAGTAGGCTTTCACCAAGCAAAATTAATGGGGGAAGCTGGATTCACTTAACAATTTAAAGGTCTTTGCTCTTTGATTAGCAACTGTAGTGATTCTCTTAAAACCATGGCAGAAAAAAAGACAATAAAACGGAATGCAATTCACTTAACAACCACAGTGCAAATTCTGATCCCAATTGTGGTCTTAAGTTGAGGACTACCTGTAAGCCATGACTTTCAGATGGCACAGCAGTCTAGAAGGACATCAAAGTCCTGGATATTGAAAACTGCTGATTGTCTATGGAGATTCTCAGTCATCGAGGTCATGGTTTTCCCAAAGGTGCTTTTTCAGGAGGTGACTGGACTTTCTTGTTTTTCTTTGAAAATGTTTTTCTTCTCATCCAAGAAGCTTCTTCAGCTCTGACTGGATAGTGGGGAATGGAAGGACTTATACTCCTTGCAGACAGCTGGTCATTTGCATTCTTTTAGAGAGTTGTTGAGGCCGTGTGGAGGTTTACCTGTGTCCTCAGGGTCACCTGAGTAGTGCAAATGTGCATGGAGCTTTCTTGGCTGCAGGATGTTTTCTGCTCTGTGTCCCATCACTGTTGAAGACAGGTGCAGGTTGTTGAGAGCTGAAGAAGCTTCTTGGATGAGAAGTGAAACATTTTCAAAGAAAAATAAGAAAGTCCAGTTGCCTCCTGAAAAAGCACCTTTGAGAAAACTGCTGATCTACAAGAATCAGTTGAGTTACACTCCATGCATCTAATCTTAAGCTGTTTAGGAGGGCAACTAAGAAGATTTCCTTCCCAAAACTGGATTAGAAACTGGATTGGATTCAAGCAATTAATTTTTTTTAAATGACACTGCTTTCTCCAACACTTTGCTTTAAAAAAATCAGGTTGGAAACAATATCATGCATATATATTTGCAAACCTAACTAAGTAGGCTGTGCCTCTTGGAGACACAATCAAACCCTGTTATATGAAATTTCTACTGAAGAGGTTAGATAAAGGAATAGCTCTCACTTTTTAAAGCTATGCACATTTCTGTGAAGAATTATCTACTTTAGAGCAGGTGAGAGGAGCTTTCAGGCTATATAAATTTTATTAGAACCTTAATTTCCCATAGCATAAGAGAGATGCAAAAAAAAAAAAATGGCAGGGGTAGGCAACCTTGGCTCTTTTATGACTCGTGGACTTCAACTCCCAGAATTCCTGAGCCAGCTATGCTGGCTCAGAATTCTGGGAGTTGAAGTCCACGAGTCATAACAGAGCCAAGGTTGCCTACCCCTAGTATAGGATTTCCTGCTTATGCAGAGGGTTGGACTAAAAGATCTCCAAGGGCCCTTCCAACTCTGTTCTGCTCAGGTGGGTTGATGACTTTTCAGCATGACTTTGTGGGAAAATTAAATAATTTCAGAATGTTTGGAAATCTGTGAAGTTTTCTTCCTGAGAAATTTCAGGAAGAGGCTATAGGAAGACTGAAAGCATAAACAGGACTGTGTATTCGTAACTGTGTCCTACAAAGAGCCCTTTGGTGATATGGGCTTAATGTATTATTAGCATAATGCATGAGTGGGGGATTAAAATATTGCTGGTGCAGAATTTATGTTATGTTATATTCATGGTGTATCAGGTTAATATTTGTACTTCTATTAATTATGTTTCTGTCTGCTACATTTCAAATGGAGCATTCTTTGGGAATGCAGTTTATCTCAAAATGGCCATCTTGGATGGATGAAGCTGATGAATAAATGTCCTTTTTTTGTCTCTCCCTTCCTATTTTGGTGTTCAGATGGGGATGCAATGACACATTGTCTGGATTTGATTGATGCATGGTGATGCATCCTTGCTTTGAGGAACGGGTGGTGATGGTGGCAAAAAGCCAATTAAGGCTGGATTAGTGCAAAAGAGAAAGCTGGGAGACATTCTTGTAAAGGAGTTGAGGTCATGACAATATTCAGTGCATCATCCTATAGAGTTGCCTTGGGGGAAGGGGGAAGGAGAGACCTCAAGAGTTCCTAGGAGGCAGTGCTGTAAAAATAAATAGCACCAATAGGTAATGAGGTGAAAAGGTTACCCGCTAAAAGGTAGTGGGACATTGGTCTGCCTAATTGCGCTTTGCTATTCTCTAGTGAGTAAATGGGAGGCTGTAAAATCTTGAGGTTAATGGCTCAAGCTGGGGCCTAGTGGTTTATCCTGGAAATGAGAGATCAGCATTTTATTCCCTGGGGTCAAGCTTTCTCCGATGAATATTGTGATTAACTTGATTTATTCACTCATGCAATTTCCCTCCTTTCTATCTTTTAAATTCAGGGGTGAAGGTGGCCAACCTGGTACATAGGGATACATGCCACCCTATCTAAACTTGGCTTGTGCAATAATCCAAGAGTCATTTCACACAAGCAAATGGCACCCTCCCCACACCTAAAAGTTTCTCTCTCTCTCTCTCTCTCTCTCTCTCTCTCTCTCTCTCTCTCTCTCTCTCTCTCTCTCTCTCTGTGTGTGTGTGTGTGTGTGTGTGTGTGTGAGAGAGAGAGAGAGAGAGAGAGAGAGGATTTACCAAAGCTCCATGTATAATAGCTTTCCTAAAATTGTGATAAGGACAAGGTAGTGTCCTTATCACTCTGCTCTGGCTGAAGTGAACCTTCTACATTTGTGCCAAACAATGTAAAGTCATGTTGACTGGGAGGTAAATGGGAGCTTTTTTACAGTCCAACATCAGAGGAGAGCACCAGATTGAAGAAGGCCTACTGGATAAAGTCTTGGACTTTCACTGGGAAGTAAAATTTTAAACTATTTCCTGAGCTGTGTAACAACTTTGAAGATCTTGAGCTAATTGCCATCTTTCAATCTATGTTACCGCAGAGAAAAATTTGGGAAAACAAAATGGTGAAGAGGAGCAACTCTTTTCTTCTGGAAGAATGGCAGAATCCTAATATAATCATTTTAGCACTTATTACAATACTTTTGCAGCCTGAAGATTTCCTAAACTTTATGCATTTCTGTCACTTTCTCCTACATACATCTAAGAAGAGAAGTTTAAACTTGTAACAATCCCATTCCCTTGGTGAAGGGTGGCAAAAGTTTTTCTTGGTCCAGGCATTTTTTCCTCAGGCCAGACTGCCTCATAGAGTTATTGAGAGTATAAAACTAGGCAAGAGAGAAATATGCATTATTATATGGACTTCTTGAAGGAAAAGCAGGAGACAAATATGAAACCCGTAAGCAAATACATTGATGCTTTCTCCTCATAATCTTATACATTTTGCTGGATTTGTGCAATATACTAAGTCGTGGATAATGGAATCATGATTTATTGAATTATGGACTAAGTTTGCAAAGCCAGTATGCCATGAATTAGTTAACTATATTTTACCCTTGCCCGTTGTGTAACCCCCCTGTCTTTGTTTCATCTTATATAAAAATTTCCCTTGACCAATGAAATTAACCACTGATAAGGAGAAGATGGAGAAAACAGACAAGCGAGGGGTGTTTTTATCCTTGGACATGCTGGAAAGCATGATAATATTAGCATGTGATGCTGTCATAATAAATGTGTGTCAATGTGTATCAGAGCTAGGATCATTTTGCAATGGCAATAATAAAGCAGGATTGGCACAAATTGGGCCCCATAAATGTTTCAGCCAAAATGGTGATCTAGTGAAAGATTCACCCAGGGGATATTTTGTTTCAGGCACTGATTTAAGATAAATAGGGATCAGAGTAAATTTATGGTTTGCATCCCACAGCCCCTCCTTCTGAGGATGTCAGCTTTTTTCCTCCATTTATCTATTTTATTATTTTTTTCTCCTCCCTCCACTCTGCTACATACTTGGAAACTCTAGGTACATGAAGCTATTTGGATTTTTGATCATGGTTTCCCATACTGATGTACCGGTATGTATAGACTAAAACTGGATGAATATGGATGAATTTATATTCTTGGCGGAAGAGAAAAGGGAAGAGAAAGCACACCAGCATGGGGACAATCACGTATCAGTGTTGCATTTCCACATCTGTTTTGGTGAAGCCTGGCTATCCTGTCTTGAAGAAACACCATCTACCAGTAGATATATTAATAAGTTCCATTCCTATTGAGCTTGCATGATCTGCTACATATGGGACAGAGGCCTAGATCCAGACTGTGGTGGATAATTCACTGAGGTAGTGGAAGATGCTGAAAACCCTGAAAAAAGTTTTGGTCTGCCCCCTTCTTAAGGTGCTGACCTTGGATCCGACTATATCAGACAATTACTCCCCATCTCTGAGTTCTTTTTTATAGGGAAAGTGATGGAGAAGGTGGTGTTGTGGCAGCTGCAAAGAATTTTGGAGGAAATGGATTATCTAAGCTCTTCTCGGTCAGGACAGAAACTGGATTGGTTACTCTCACCAGTGATGTATGGGGATGGGGAAGTGACACTCTACTGGTCCTGATGGAGACATTTGGACTTCGGTATTCTTGTGGACTATCTACAAGGAGGCTTGAATAGTTTTGCTTTTTCTGGAATGGATGACTCCAATCGGTATGTGGCACAGGTGGGAGATTGAGTAATTGAACCTCCAAAATGAAGTGCCTCAACACTCAGTCTTTTCTTTATTTAATATGTACATGAAGATACTGGGAGAGGTAATTCAATGATTTGGGGTGTAGTCTGTCAATAAGCAGATGATACCCAGTTATACAGCTCTATCCTGAACAAATAGCAATAGTAATAGCACTTAGAATTACATACCACTTCATAGTGCTTTACAGCCCTCTCTAAGCAGTTTACAGAGTCAGCATATTGCCCCCAACAATCTGGGTCCTCATTTTACCAACCTCGGAACAAAGGAAGATTGAGTCAACCTTGAGCCGGTCACAACTGAACTCCTGGCAGTTGGCAGAATTAGCCTGCAATACTGCATTCCAACCACTGGGTTACCATGATAGCTATATAGAAGGTTTAACCCAGTGAAGACCAAGAATGGGGATGAACAGGTTGAGATGGAACCGATTCTCTTTGGAAGGGCCTTGGAAGTGAGCATTCTTTACCAGAGGTTCCCTGCATGGACCTCTGTGCTTTCCTAGGCTTTGTGATTATAGAGTCCTGTTGTTGGTTTGATTTATTAGATTCTTTGTACTTTGATCTTCTGCTCTGTTGCATATTTCTTTTAATGAGTAGTTTTTAATCATAAGTTGTTCAGAGTCAGATGGCCTATAAAACAAACAATCAAACAAACAAACAGTTCCCCTTGTTGGACAGTTAATAAAGATAGATCAAGCCAGATCCACGTAAAGCTGAGTTGTTAACTGGAGTTTAGCAACATATACAAATGAATTACAGTAAGCAATTGGCACTATTTGTGTTCAAGTGCAATCTCTTGGTCCTGTTTTTAAGTGAATGAACATGAAATGAAATCAGCGCCCTCACTATTAATATTTAAAAAACAATTTTAAACTTAGTTACTTAAGTAGGCATCCAAGGATTAGATGTGAACTATATAGGTGAATGCTCTGGTAGTTATGACTTCTGTTGGGAAGTTGATTTATTAATATTGTTATGTATGCTTCATATTGCATACTCCTTTTGCAAGTTGGTTGGATGCATATTTGACTGAAAGGCCATAAAATCATTTACAAACAAGCAAACAAGAGATTCCAATAAATTGAGCACAGGGATGTTGATTTCAGGAATAGCCTTGTGACTTTCATAAGAAACATATCACTCTATGAATTGCAAAATTATTATTTATGTATTTATGTATTTATTAAATTTATATACCGCCCTATCTCCCTTGCGGGACTCAGGGCGGTGAACAGGCGATACTAAAAACCACGAATAAATAAATAGTTTCTGTTTTAAAATCGAATTAAATAATAGGCCTGTTCTAAAATCACACCCATACAAAACCCCCCACTGAAACACAATCCAAACTACGCCAGGCCGGCCGCACGGAATAGATGGGCCTTCAGGGCTCCTCCTGTTGTTTCCTTTTCCAGGGAAAATCTTTGGTTTTTAAAATACATTTAATGATGATAAAACATTGTTCCTTATTTTGCATTCTTTAGATTTCCTGTTGCCATTTCCGAGGATTCAGCTGTAGAAATTAAATCTCAGCCCCTTAGAACAGAGGCACATAAATGAACACTAAGGCCTGATGCCCTGTCCATCTTATCAAGGTAACAGCCTTCCCCGTCCAACTGCTGTCTAGAGGTGAATCCCTGGTCATCATAACCACAATTGTGGCAAAGTGGTCCCTACCTCAACTGGTAGATGCCTGATCTGGGGAACCATGTTAGTACATTTTTGATATTGTAATCCTCTTTTGCCAACATGATTTAATAAAGGTCTTCCTACCTTTCTCCCCATAATTTGAACACTTTTCCTTCTGGATAAAGCATACTCTACTGCAGTGTTTCTTAACCTTGGCAACTTTTAAGATGTGTGGACTTCAACTCCCAGAATTGAGGTTGCTGACTGAGGAATTCTGGGAGTTGAAGTCCACCCATCATAAATATTGCCAAGGTTGAGAAACGCTGCCTAAATTCAACATCCTGTTTGTGAAACTTGACCCAGTAGCTTTTACACAGTTCTTGAGGGTGAGAGGGTGATTTACCTTTTCTCCCCTCTTCTAGAAGCTGGTATGCAGAAATCCTTTGTGAACAATGCAAGTAATAATAGCTAAAATTGCCATATTTTGTTCCTGATTTAACTAAAGCTGGATGTCAATGCTGCTAACATCGGATGGTCTTGCTTTGACAACAGATGGAAATGCAGCTATTTTTCCTCTATTGCTTTTAGAGTTAGTTGATGCTGGGAGGGGGGATGTGGATGAGTGTCCAGGTAGTCATAACAATAATAATTCAGCTGTGGGAACCCAAGGTCATTGGGCCCTGAGTTGATAGAGTTTTGGCGGGCTGGAGAGCTGGGGAGAAAGCCCCACTTCAAGCTAATCGGGGAATGTGACTGTTTATTGGAAGAGGGAACTGTGCTTTGTTACATTGTACCCAGGGGAGGGGAAATTAGTTTTTGGTTTAATGTCATGGTTCTGATAGATGAAACTCTTCAAAAGAACTTCGAGGCATTGTTTACCTTAAAGAATCCTTTATTCGAGAAACATAGTATCGGCACTACATAGTTGAAACCAAAAACTAAATTCCCCTCCCCTGGGTACAATTTAACAATGTAACAAAGCATAATTCCCTCCTCCAATAAACAGACATAAATCATATTCTCCAATTAGCTTGAAGCCCCAGCTCTCCAGCCTGCCAAAACACATTCCCCTCCCAGCATCAACTAACTGTAAAAGCATTAGAGGAAAAATGGCTGCATTTCCATCTGTTGTCAAAGCAAGAACATCCGATGTTAGCAGCGTTGACATTGAGATCCTCAGATATTAGATTGCACATGTTGTATTCCTTACCAAATGTTAGCCTGGTATAAAGATTCCTTTTCTGTCTTGTGCAATAGTCTGGATATTATGTCTGCAGATAACCATCCCCATGCAGCACATGTTGCATGGAAGTAAGATAATTGATTAAGTTTTATATGAGTAAGCAAGCAATAATAATAAGACTTTTCCTCTGACTGAGAAGGAAGGAGAAGAAAAAGAATTCTGAAGAAGCCCAAAACATTATTTGAGGGGTACTTCAAGTCAGTGTTGACTCCTGATGACTGCCTCTCTGCAGTTTTCTTAGCAAGATTTTAGTGGTGGTTTGCCCTTGCCTGCTTCCTTGAGTTGAGAGAGAGTGTGACTGGCCCAAGGTCAGCGAATTAGCTTCATGCCTAAGGAAGGATTAGAATTCACCATCTCCTCATTTCTAACCTGGTGCCTTCACCACTACTTTTTCTCTTATTTTCATTGTACGTTGCTTCCATTCTAGATTTATTACACACATATATTGCCAACAATATACATGTTACATTTTTATAACCATGTTATCCTTACACACACACACACACACACACACTGCTCTAAGGTATATACAGTCATATTCTGACTCTAAAGAATGCAACAATGTGGTCTTTACATACTGCCTAATTGCCTTATCCATGGCAAATAACTTATCTCAAAGCTTGACTCAGAGGTGGATAAATTATTGTGGGGAATTTTCTACCCCAAAATATACTTCCAGTAAAATTTCCAGCCCAAGAATGACATGCTGGACTGCAGTTTATGCTGGATATAGTTGACCCACTTTGTTCTCAGATCAGCTCTCTCTGCCTGACCTGGAAACAGTCCAAAATAACTATGCCCGGTAGGCATAGATCGAATGACGCAATTCTAGAATCCCTGTGTAAACTCCCACATCCTATGCAGACACAATGCAGATGCGGTCTTTCTCTCTCTGTCTCTCTGTGTGTGTCTGCGCAGATGCAGGATTTAATTCTATTAGTTCAAAGGTTGTATCTATCGTAAACTGCATCAAAGCATCCTTCAGTGCTGTGCCTCTGTTAGGCAGGGGGAGAGAGAGAGAGAGAGAGAGAGAGAGAGAGAGAGAGAGAGAGAGAGAGAGAGAGAGAGAGAGAGAAATAAAAAGGGGCTGAGGTGGGGAAAAAGGGAGTGTTGACTAACTTCTAGTGTTGGATGTTGGCACTGCTGGCTTCAGTCTTCCCCATTTCTTCATGTGACCCCCAACAGATTGCCATGGAAGGAATTTGATTTGCAGCAGAGAAAAAGTCAATTGCCTCTGAATCCCAAAAAATTACTTTGACATTTCTTTTTACCTATCTTTGAAATTACTTCATGGTTAATGTTAAGGTGCTGGTACTGTTTGAAAACATATCTCCAGTTGTGTGTTTTTTTTATAGAGAGATCTTGATACAGATTTCAGAGTAAGTTGTAACTTACAAGACCTTCTTACACAGACACAGCATTTCATAATTCTCCGTTTGTCTTCCTCCACATTATTTTCCTGTTTGTTATAAACCCTCCCCTGACTTGTAGCACTCCACCCAGCCTTTTGTTAGATAGAAACAAAGGACAAAGAAGGACAAAATCATTAGAAAATATCCCAGCTCCAAAGTCAAAGCAGACTAGCAAACATTTCTAAGATATTACGAGCATTTCACAAAATCTATAGGATCTTTACAATTTCTAGTTAATCATTCCCCAAGTTAAGTTCACCTTCCAGTTTTTTCCACTGAGTTGCTCTGTCTGTTCCCAGCATCCTGCAGTGCAGGAAACCCAGCACCCTGTGATGGAGAAGACCCCCTCCAAAGTAAAATCTACTAGCACCTCCTTGCATTCCAACTGAGATGCAATCTTTCTCAGATGTCTCATATTTCCAATTAAACACTGCCATATTTGGTGCTAACAAATTCAAAAGACAACACAGAAATCCTCTAAAGATAATGAAGTTAGCTGAAGTTTATTGACAACCAGTTTCTTAGCAATATATCCCAAGTCCCAGGTTTTGAAACCGTGTCATTTAAGAGTATTTTGCGGTATCACTGTTGTAATGTTTCCTTTGGTTCTGGTCCTGTATTTCTTTGTGTGTGTGTGTGTGTGTGTGTGTGTAATTTTATTAGTAATTACAATTAGAAAGTTAAACCCTAATATGCATTTCCATCCGCCGTCCTGTACGGCAAGTATAAAAAGACTCCATTGGCAGAAAGACTCTGCTCCTGTGGCTCAGGAGAGGTGGAGACCATTGGACACATACTCCTTCGATGTTCCTTCTGTAAAGCTATTCAGAAAAAAACACATCCTCCCCATAATTGATAGGTATCCTGGTCGTTCGGAAAGTATTGATCTTCAGTGGCTGCTTAAGGACGAGCAGGCAATGATCACGGCGCAGGTGGCTAGATTCTGCGCAGCAGGACTGGGGATTCACCAGAAACATAAACAGACATTTTAGATCTTTTTAATAATCTTTTATAATCAATTTTATTACGTTTTTATCCAGCATTGGACTATAGTCAATGTAAACCCTAATACAAACTAAAAAAAAAATAGAAAATGCAGAAAAGAAAAAATAGGAAGAAATATAGAAAAGAAAGAAAAATAACAATACAGTAAAGAAAAAGAAAAGAAATATATAAAGAAATAACTCCCCCTCCATTGCAAGCAATTTTAGTAACTTATTTAGCAACTTATCTCCTTCTCAAATAATCTTTTCTTCCATAGAGGTGGGGCTGGCTCAGTGGCCTAATGCCTCTGGAGATGGTCTCAGCTCTGGCGGTTCGAGCCCTGGCTCTGCATGGCAGCGTGAGCTCCTGTCGCTCGCTTCAGCTTCTGTCTAACTAACAGTTTGAAAGCATGTTCTATGCAAGTAGATAAAATAGGCACCACTTTGGTGGGGAGACGAGCTGGTGCTCTGTGCAGGCAGTCAGATTCCTGATGGCTCTGAACCTTCCCAGTTGTGGCACCTGCTTGCGAGGCAGTTCTGGAAAGGGAGGGAGCCTTGGGTGATGCTGAAGGAAAAGCTGCTCAGCTTTTTCTCTAGCTTACCCTCCTGTGGGCTCACCTTGAGAAGCGCACAAGTGTGTCCTATAACAGAGTTGGTACCTTGGCAAGCCAAACTACTACTTAGCAATAGCATTGTGGTCTTAATAATAATAATAATAATAATAATAATAATAATAATAACAACAACAACAACAACAACAACAACAACAACAACAACAACAACAACAACTTTATTGTCACTTTGAATATACACCAATCAGCATACATCAAAATGAAATTTCATTGCATACAGCTCTCAAAGGGTCACCACCTCCGATATACACTCCTTGTTTGTGGCCAGCTCAAGTTTCAGATCGTCCATTTTAGTCTCTAGGGAGTGAACAATGGCAAACAGGACAGATGGAAATGGAGGTCTATGTGGATTAGCCCTCAAATTAGCTTGTATTCCTGCACGACAATCTCGCCTCTTTTCCTTTTTCTGATCCTGACTCTTCCACCTTTTCCTTAAAGAGGACTTGCTTCTTTTTGCCCCTGGAGCATGCTGCCACCGTCACCAACTCCTCCAAAGGCCTCTCTCTCTTCCTCTGGGCCTGCCGACAGCCTCATCCAGGTCCTTCGCCCCTTGCTACTGTAACAATGCCATATGCTAACAACAATAACAACAACAACAATCTCTTCTTCCCATAAAGCCTCATCATTCAGTCTTGTTCAGCAAAAGACCATTAAAGGTGACCAGAAATAGTAACTTATTTATTTTAACCTTGATCAAATAAACTATTTTTATATTCCTTCCTTTTACTTTTAATGATCTGGATTTTGAGTCTATTTATTGATTAGATTTTTATCCTGCTTTTATTATTTTTATAAATAACTCAAAGCAGTGAAGAAATGATGTCATGGAAGTTGATTTCTTTTCATCTTTTTCTTTATCCCTTCTCACAAAATTCTTCAAAGCTTTAACAAGTTTCTTTTGTAAATCCAATATAGGGAATTATCCACCCCCCCTTTGGTTTATTATTGTCAGGTGTGAAAGAACAGGGCCACATGTTGAGCTCCAATTAAACTGATTTATTGCTTATGCTTATGCATAGGAATCTAGTCAACTAATGGTTAGCACTATTTTGGCACTAGATAAAGGTTAATGCAGGGGCCTGCAACCTTGACAACTTTAAGACTTGTGGACTTCAGGTCCCAGAATTGATCAGCCAGCTAAAGTCAAGGTTGCAGACCCCTGGGTTAATGGAATTCAAGAGGACTTAATCTGTTTGTGGTAACATAGAGATTCTAGGCTGATTTCTCTTTTTACTCCACCTCCAAACTCCATTCCTTCCATGCCATTCCTTCTCCTACAATGACATGGTGGATTAGTCTTTAATTGGCATTTTTTAACCAGGTGAAATTGAAATTTTTGCCCCTTTCCCCTTCTAGTCTAGCATCAGGAAAACTGATTAAGACTGTGGTATTTGCTCTTTTGTTTTTACCAGTCCAGAAGGGATAAAGAAAGGGAGTCCCCTAATCAGAAATGTGGTCAGGTCGTCACTGTGGCCACAGTGCAGGATGGAGATGAAATCCACAAAGGGATTTCTTCAGCCCATTTAATTTCTACCTGGTTTACACACAGGCATCTACGTAGATGCAGTGCAGAAATGCCCATTGTGTTAGCAAGAGCAACAACACTTCGACTAAAGCACCCAGCAATCGGACTTGCCTCTAGGTTTCCCAGAATGCTCAGCATGGCAGTGCCAGCAGGGAATTCTGGAAGATAAAGTCCCTGCATCTGAAACGGGGATGAGCTGGGGAAAGCTGCACTTTGCTGTACATTTCCTTTGTTGCAGCTTGCCTGGAAAATGCAAAGCCACAAAAGGGCTCCCGGAGAGTGAAGAACAGCAGCCACCTCTGCCTTACATTCTTGAAATGCATTGTGGAAAATCCAGCTCGATTTTACCTTTAAAAAGAGCCAGGCGGAGGGCGGGGGTGGGGTGGGGGGTGGAAGCCGTCTGCCTCTGCGCTTCATAAGTTACACACTGCTGCCCTCTACAGGTGCTTTCCTTTGGATATTTACTAAATCCATATTAAATTCATTGCTTTTTGCTTTTCTTCAAGTGGGGAGAGAGGTCATCTGAAAGAACATGCCAAGGAGCCTGCTGCTTATTGACTGGCCAGTTTTCTGTGCCATTTTGCAGTCCTGGGAATAAAGAAGGGTTATTTATTTATTTAGCGTATGGTGACATTACAATTGGCCAGGAGATTACAATGTTTTTTTTTTTTTTTTT